>NW_023202870.1:0-637 GCF_002007445.2 Ailuropoda melanoleuca
CCCCACCTCTCCTCCTCCTCCCGTATCTGCAGGAAAGGGGATCTGGGGGCGACAGATCCAGAGGTCCCCTCAGGCTGCTCATTAGTGAGCAGGGTCACGTGGCTCTTCCAGCTGTCTCTCCCCGAGCGGAAGGTTTCCGCTGAGCTGGGGCCTGCTTTCACAAGGAAAGAGGTGACGGGCATCCGGCCTTCCCTTCTCCCATTCCCGGGTATGCTCGTCTTTGCTCTCCCGCACCGCGCAGCTGTCCGGAGAACAGAAGATGCTGCCTTGGGAATGGCCTGTGGGGTGGGGAACGGGCGTCCTTGGGCTCTGGTTCTCAGTCTCATGGGTCAGCCTGACTTGCTAGAAACCCCCACCCGATTAGAGTTTTGGGACTGGTCTCGCTCATGGTACAAAACTGTCCAGTTTTTCATTCCCCTCCCTAAGAGGCCAGCTCTGCAGGGGGGGGTGAACCCCACCAAACCCCCAACCCAGAGCACAAGCCTGTACCTCCAGGTACAAGGGTTTGGGAGTTAAATTTTGATCTGAACCCTAGGCCGTCTGACTTCAGATACAATAATTTGTCTCTCTGAGTCTGCTTTGTCTTCTGTCACAGTGGGGGCATGGTGATGAAGCCAGCAGGCCTGGCGGCGTGTAC
>NW_023202870.1:5440-7523 GCF_002007445.2 Ailuropoda melanoleuca
AAAAAAAAAAAAAAGAGTCACGTGCTCTACCGACCTAGCCGGCCAGGCGCCCCCAGTTCGTTCTCTCTTTGGGGAATGATGAGTATCATTGGACAGCCTTTGAAGAACATTCTGCCACTTTGAGAGATAATCCATGGGATTGCCTCTTTAAATTAATATTTTATGCTGTTTCATTGCAAATGACTACAATAAAATGGCAGTAAACAGAGCACAAAATATGCAGTTTGTTTGGACTGTGAATGAATGGAAGTCATTAAAATTCATACCCAAATCCTATTCACAAATGTTAATTCGCTAAGTTCAGAAGCACACAACAGAAAACTATCACCTTAGAACAAGCTAATTAAGTTAATATATGAAGGGGGAGTCAGAGAGTCAAGACGTCTTTGCTCCTCGCCGTCCCTGAAGAGGGAAACACGCACGTGTGTGTCTCGTACAGCTCCATCTGGACAGCTGTGGGGTAGTGGAAAGTGGGCAGGTAAATAAGGGCCTCCTTCGGGTAAGGGAGGGGATGGGTGCAGGTTCCAGCTTTGGGAAGTCAAGCTAGTGATGTAAGTCACCCCAGTTTCTTTCCCTATAACTGGAGTTAAAACCAGGCCCTCCTCACCTCCAGGCCCAGGGAAGCTTCACAGCAAGGTGTGCAGACCGTGTGAAGCAGTCCCCGCGGCCCAGCTTGCCTGCTGTCATTTCTCCTTCATCGTCCCCTCCTATAGGAAGCCTTCCCTGATGACTCCACACAGACCAGCCGCATTTGTTGAAAAGACCGTTCTCTCCGCTACCGAATTGCCTTGGCTCCCTGTTAAAAACCGATTGCCCGTAAACATGAGGGTTTATTCTGGACTCTTGATTCTCTTCCATCGGCCTGCGTCTGTGCCACACTGTCCTTATTACTGTAACGTGGTACCAAGTTCTGAAATGGGGAAATGTGAGTCTTCTGACTTCGTTGTTCTTTTTTGAGATGGGTTTGGCTCTGGGGTCTCTTGCATTTCCATATTCATTTTAGAATCAGTTTGTCGATTTCTGTAAAAAGGCAGCGGGGTTTGAGCGCAGATCGTGCTGTCTCTGTGGGTCCGTGTGCGGAGCACGGCCGTCTTCCCAGTACCACGTGTTCCGGTTCAGGAACCCAGGATGTCTTTCCACGCAGGTGGGTCTTTTCCGTTTCTTTCAATGGGGTTTTCTAGTTTTCAGTCTCCGTGTTTTGCACTTTTTGTTAAATTTAGTAAAGCATTTTGTTCTTTGCGAGCTATTGTAAATGAAATTGTTTCGTGTGTTTTTTGGATCGTTCACTGCTAGTGTATAGAAATAGTTGATTTTTGTACACTGACCTTACATCCTACCATCTAACGAACATCAGTTATTGGTTCTTATGTTCATGGTTCTTATCGGTTCAGATGTTTCATGAATTTTCTGAGTATTTTCTATATCCAAGATCGTGTCATCTGCAAATATAGCTTTACTTCTTCCTTTCCATCCCGGATGCCTTTTATTTCCTTTTCTTGCCCAGTCATGCTGACCGGACCCTCCGGTGTTGGGTAGGAGTGGGGAGAGCGCACATCCTTGTCTTTTCCGGTTCTTACCGGGAAGTGGCTGAGTTTTGTCCCATTAAATGTGTTATTAGCTGTGGGTTTTTCATAGATGCCCTTCATCCGGTGGAGGAAAAGCCCTTCCATTCCTAGCTTGTTGAGTGATTGGGTCTTGTTTTTCTTTGTTCTATGAAGGGATGTGAGATTGCGTCCAAAGCTTTTGTTGCCTTTATTGAGATGATCACATAGCTGTTGTCTTTTATTAAATACGGTGATGACACTGACTGATTTTAACGTTGTACCAACCTTGTATTCTTGGGATAAATCACGTGTGTTCGTGACAGATCATCTTTTTACACGTAGTTCGGTTTGCTTTGCAGTATTTTTTGGATGATTTGGTATCTACATTCCTAAGGAAAACTGGCCCGAAGTCACCTTGTATTGTGGTCTCTGACTTGGCCTCGTGGCCCTTCTGTTTCTTGCAACTTGATGCAGGATCAGAGCGAATCTTTCCTTCACAGGGGTTGTGGGATTTTCAAACTCGTGGGAGAAGTGGGGGT
>NW_023202871.1:0-3796 GCF_002007445.2 Ailuropoda melanoleuca
AATAAGGTTTTTTTGTTTTGTTTTGTTTACGGATACAAATTGTTGCTGGGATTCACCATGGGTTTAATGTCTATTTCCACGTTATCACCTAGCTTAGTGCAAGCAGTCGACCTCAGCTTCTACTTTGCAATGAGGCCAGTGACTCCTGTGACTGAGCCGTCCCGTAGGCATGAGGACTCAAGAAGTGCGGGTCAAAAGGATTTCCCAGGAAGCATCAGATCATTCTGAACCTTGCAGAGGCAAGGCCAACGTAATCCAAAGTGAATTCAATCCTGCTCCATCCTGCTTTGTCCCATCTCGCCCTCATCCTCGGGGAAAAGGTCTGCTTGGAGGGAAAGAGGAAGGGGAGCAGAGAAGCACACTGGGAAATGGAGCTCTGCCCCCAGTCTCTTGTTCTCTGGGAAGACCTCATGGGCATTCCCGTTCTGGAGCAAGTTGAACAGATGGAACAGACAGGGGGCAGCTTGGTTGACTTGAGACGTGTCCGAGGTCAACTCACAAAAAGTGCAGATAATGAAAAGACCAAGGATAAAAGTAATATGGGAAGGCAAATGAGGAAAGGAAAATATCATTCAGAAGCCAGGATCTCCGGTGTTTTAGAAACACTGAGTCAGAAATCTCCTCCTAATAGACATGTTCCACTTAATATGTCTAAATGGGCCTCTCTTCCTGCACTTCTGCAGTCTGTCTGTCCACCTACTTGCTCAAGCTAAAGACCAAGTAGACACCCTGCTCCTGTCCTTCCTTCACCCTCCACTACCATCCACCCACCAGCCTTGTCCTGGCCACATATTCCAGCTCCTGACGCTCTGTGCCATGCCTGTCCACACCCCTACAACACAGAGTGCCTTGGCTGCTCCTCGGGGCTTAGGACACGTTGGGTAGGAAACTCCAGGGTCCTGAGCACCAAACCGGGTCAAGAACAGGTTGCTGTGAGCTCTGAATACTCACAGCCCCTTGCACCTGTAGATTCCTCCCCTTGGTGGAGCGTGGCCAGATGCAGCCAGTCAGGGCCCTGATGGCCAGGGAAGGGCAAGGCTGCCCTTGGGTCTGCTTACAACACTCCTCCTGAATGAGGAGACCCATTTCTCTCATCTCCAAGTTACCCACAACTGGCCCATAGCCCTGCACTGGACCCTGTCATCCTGCTTGCTCCCCCCTAATCTATCCTTCTCCCACCTCACCCTGCTCCCTGCAGCCAGAATGACCTTTTAAAAATATAAATCAGATCATGTCACCCCATGCGTAAAACCTCCCTGTCGCGCTTAGAATGAAATCGCAGCTCCCTGCTCTCACAGACTCCTTCAGGGGCACCTGAGGACCGGGAAGAGGGGCACGCACTTTCAGCGATTATAGATGGCGTTAACAGCATGGGCTTTGGCACCAGACAGCCGGGGCTCTGATTCTGTTTAGCTACTTACTATCTCAGTAAATCTGAGCAAGTTCCTTAAACACCTCTCCAAACCTTAGTTTCCTCATCTATAACCTAGTGATGATCTTATAAGCACCTGTCTTACTTGGGGAGCCTGGGTGGCTAAGTCGGGTAAGCATCTGAGTCTTGATTTTGGCTCAGGTCATGATCTCAGCATTGTGAGATCAAGCCCCGCATCAGGCTCTGTGCTGGGAGCCTGCTCGAGATTATCTCTCTCCCTCTCCCTCTCCCCCACCCCCTCCCTGCTCCTGGCTCTCACACACTCTCTCAAATAAATAAATAAATTAAATAAAGAAGTACCTGTCTTACAGAGTTTGTGTCAAGCACTCAGTGCATTCACACTCAATATTAATGGCTAAAAATAATAGCAATAATGGAAACATTAACCAATTTAAAGCCAGGGTCTAAACCTTCAGCTATAAGCTCTTCATACACTTCCTTAGCTGCCAAGGCACACTGTCTACACACTAAATATGTTAGAAGTTTACTTGTAGAGGGCAAGCTAGCAACTGAATGGAATAATAAAACTATAAAACTTATAGCTAGCAAATATCCAGGGTACGAAAACAGGGCTGTTGAAGGTTTTACAGAGCCAAGAGAAATTTAGAAAGCTCTTACTTTATGTGGTTGCACAACTACTGAGATCGGCCCTCATTTTGATTTTCAGTTGAGAAAGAATAGGAAAAAACTAAAGCAATCACTGAAGAACTTTCTGATCGTATGAAAGCCCTCCCCTCATTCAGAGTATGACTCATACCCACAATGTCCCTGACTTGCAATTGTCTGTCTCCTCTGGAGTCGGGACACCCATATTGCTCAGGGAAGCCATTATATTTATAGGCAACACCAATTTTTTTAAAGGAAAATCATATAAAACCAAAATTTGCTTTCTATTCGTTAACACCCACTAGTCCGTGTTTCACCCTCCTCAGATATCATGTGAGATCTCCTCCAAGTGATAGTCTTTAAATAGCTGTAGACAGCTGCCTTGTTCTCCACTAAGCAGTCTCTCCTACAGGTTAAAGTTCCCGGGTCCTTCAACCCTTCCTCAAGCACATGTAGACTCCGTAATCCTGGGCATATTTTTCTGAGCATGCTGGTCTATGAATGTCTGTCTTGAAAAGGGCCCCTCAAAGTACACACTATCTTCCAGGGGTAGTCTTGCCATACTGAACGGAGTAAGATATCACCTCCTTCATTTTGGACATCATATTTTCATTGATATAATCAAAGATCACGTTAGATTCACTAGCAGACACAGTGACTTGCTTATAGTCAACTAAACCCACCATGCTTTTCATGCATATGATCTCCCATCAACCTCTGTTTGGTCTTTTCCAAAAAATCCAAGCAGGATTTTACATGTATTCCCTATCTCTTTCATTTTGTTGGCATCTCTTTACTATTCTGGCCTCTCTGGATCATTTTGGATTATGATTCTAGCATCCATGGGCTAGGATATACAGATTCATGTCACAAAAGTATTGGATTATCAGGTCATCCATATCCCTATGCTAGTCACTGACAAAGCTATTGAATGGGGCTCTGCCATCTGCCATCCAGACCTGCTGCTGGCCCCACAGAAGCTCATTGAATGAGCATTCTTTATATGCATTCTGTGGAAGACACACCCTTGGGTCTTCTGCAATGACTCATGCCCTTGTGTCATCCCTTCCCCTTGAGTGTGCAACCCGTGACTTGCTTCTAACCAACAGAACATGGCAAAGGTGACGGCATGTCACCCCCTTGACTTACATTAGATTAGGTTACATTACATAATACTGTCTCAGCAGACTGCAGTGAGAGACTCCCTTGTCGGCTTTGAAGAAGCTGCAGTGTTGTCAGATGGTCACATGGCCAGGGTCTGTAGGTGTCCTATAGACCAGTGCCCCTCCTTCCCCCCAAAAGACCCCAGAAACCTCAATCTCACACTTGCAAGGACATGAATTCTGGCAAGCACCTAAGGAAGCAACGAAATGGAATCTCCCCAGTCAAGCCTCTGATGAAACCTCAGCCCCTCAATGACAGGGTCCCCTGGTAAGACAGGCCTTGCCCAGATCCCTGATCCACAGATACTGTGAGATAAGAAATGGATGTTGTCCTAAGCTGCTGAGTTTGTAATTTGTTACATAGCATAGAAAACCAATATCACCAAAAAATCCACCTAACTGTACTGTAATCCCGCACCTATTTTCTCCGTCTTATTCTTAACAGCATCAGTGACAAATGCCTTGGTAAAATCCAGATATGCTATTTTTCATTCTCCTAGTTTAAACAATCTAATAATTCTGTAAATGTGCAGGAATGAGATTAGGTTCACCTGCCTTCTTCTTAGCGAACTCACTCTGATGATTGCTGCTTTCC
>NW_023202872.1:0-696 GCF_002007445.2 Ailuropoda melanoleuca
CAGAATGCAGTATTAAACTCTGTGATAAAATTTTAAAAGGGGGTATATAGAGAATGAGAGAACAAAATACTGTCAACAGTTAATTACAGAAGACAAGTAGTTATTGGTAAACTTGGGAATGAAAACAAAACAAGAGAAAAGGGAGGAAGAGTTAGGTTCTTTAAATCCAGGGATGGCGTTTTCTAAAAAAAGTTTGTATGATAAAATAATACCAAATATTTATTGGGCTCCTGAAATAAACACTGTAAGTGACCTAATTTATCCTTGTCAAACAAATTAAAATCAATCAAATAAAAAATATGACATGGATTATTCACTCAGTTTGACAGTTAATAAAACCAAGACACTGAGGGGTTAAATAAAGTTGGTACAAGTCATTTAAAGGGAGTTAAGCATATCGTAAAAACNGGGTTAAATAAAGTTGGTACAAGTCATTTAAAGGGAGTTAAGCATATCGTAAAAACACACACAAAATATCCAAAGTCAGAATTCGGCAGTATTGAGTTGGTGTATTCTAGTAGAAATACATTTGGTCTACAGCATTTAAACTTGTCACAGATGCTATTAGGTGAAAGGATGATTCATCACGTGTCTTGATGTCAAGGTAAAAAGAAGTAAAAAAAAAGGAAAAAAGAACAATGATATTTATTATCTATATCACCCTGTTTTTCTCAGTATCTTAGTATGCTGATGAGA
>NW_023202875.1:0-1525 GCF_002007445.2 Ailuropoda melanoleuca
CTGCACCCCAACGTTCATAGCAGCAATGTCCACAATAGCCAAAGGGTGGAAGGAACCGAGATGCCCTTCAATAGACTAATGGATAAAGAAGATGTGGTCCATATATACAATGGAATATTACCCATCAGAAAGGATGAATACCCACCATTTGCATAGACATGGTTGGAACTGGAGGGGATTATGTTAAGTGGAGTCAGTCAAGCAGAGAAAGACAATTATCATATGGTTTCGCTCATATGTGGAACATAAGGAATAGAGCAGAGGACCACAGGAGAAGGGAGGGAAACTGAATGGGAAGAAATCAGAGAGGGATACAAACCATGGGAGACTATGGACTCCGGGAAACAAACTGAGGGTTACAGAAGGGAGGGGTGGAGGGATGGGGTGACCAAGTGAGGGGTATTAAGGAGGGCACGTGTTGGCGTGAGCACTGGGTATTACACGCAACTTATGAATCGTTGAATACTACAACAAAAACTTATGATGTACAATATATTGGCTAACTGAACATAATAAAAAAAAACCCAGTCAAGAAATGAGCAGAAGACATGAATAGACATTTCTCCAAAGAAGACATGCAAATGGCTAAACAACACATGAAAAAATGCTCAACATCACTCAGCATCAGCGGAATACACAACAAAACCACAATGAGAGACCACCTCACACCAGTCAGAATTAATACTCAGGAAACAACAGATGTTGGCGAGGATGCAGAGAAAGGGGAACCCTCGAACACTGTTGGTGGGAATGCAAACTGGTACAGGCACTCTGGAAAACAGTACGGAGGTTGCTCAGAAAGTTAGAAATAGAGCTGCCCTATGACCCAGCAATTGCACTACTAGGTATTTATCCAAAGGATACAAATGTAGTGATCTGAAGGGACACATGCACCTCAGTGTTTATAGCACTGATGTCCACAATAGCCAAACTATGGAAAGAGCCCAGATGTCCATCAACAGATGAATGGATAAAGAAGATGTGAGACATATGTAGATATAGATATAGATATAGATATAGATATAGTGGAATATTACTCAGCCATAAGAAAGAATTAAATCCTGATATTTGCAAAGATTTGGGTGGAACTAGTGGGTATTATGCTAAGCAAAATAAGACACAGAAAGACAAATCTCATATGATTTCACTCATGTGGAATCGAAGAAAAAAAACAGATAAACAGAGNCTCATATGATTTCACTCATGTGGAATCGAAGAAAAAAAACAGATAAACAGAGAGGAAGGGAAGGAAAAATAAAATAAGATGGAAACAGAGAGGGAGAAAACCATAAGAGACTCTTAACCATAGGAATCAAACTGAGGGTTGCTGGAGCGGAGGTAAGGGGAATGGGGTAACTGAGTGATGGCCAGTGAGGGTGCTTGATGGAACGAGCCCTGGGTGTTCTATGCAACTGACGAATCCCTAAATTCTACCTCTGAAACTAATAATACACTATATGTTAATTAAATTGCACTTAAATAAAAAATTTTTAAAAATAAATGAGATCATAAAATATTTGTCCTT
>NW_023202877.1:0-178 GCF_002007445.2 Ailuropoda melanoleuca
CAGAACAGTAAAAAGAAGACTCTCTCCCATGTTCTCTGATCTTACGTAGCGTTTCCTAGTTTCCTTGTCCATAATTGCAAGGCCATCATTTTTGCTGAATGACGACATTTTGCTGGTTAAAAAAAAAAAAGTCAGGGGCGCCTGGGTGGCACAGCAGTTAAGCGTCTGCCTTCGGCTC
>NW_023202877.1:263-545 GCF_002007445.2 Ailuropoda melanoleuca
CTCCCCCTGCTTGTGTTCCCTCTCTCGCTGGCTGTCTCTATCTCTGTCAAATAAACACATAAAATCTTTAAAAAAAAAAGTCATTCTTTTGTTTTTCTAAGGTCAACATATACTACTGGAAATTAATATTCTCAATCTCTCTATCTCTCTTCTAGTCTTCCCGAAGGGACCTTTTACTAGGGCGACTGTACATTGGGACAAAGGAAATAAACAGAACTTTTAGGGACTATTGGACACCGGTTCCGAATTGCCACGGAATCCAGGAGACCCAAAGTGACTCTG
>NW_023202881.1:0-662 GCF_002007445.2 Ailuropoda melanoleuca
AGAAAGAAGTGGCTGAAAGGGCCTGAGGAAATAAGGAAATTATTATGAAACAATTTTTTGGCTAATTCTCTCTTTTTTTTTTTAAGATTTTAGTCATTTGTTTGACGAAGAGAGTGTGCACAAGCAGGCAGAGCAGCAGGCAGAGGGAGGGGGAGAAGCAGGCTCTCCACTGAGCAGGGAGCCCATCACGGGGCTGGATCCCAGGGTCCTGGGATCATGACCTGAGCCGAAGGTAGACACTTAACCAACTGAGCCACCCAGGCGCCCCATGGCCAATTCTTCTTAAAAGAATATGTTTATAGTGTTTCAGAAAGTTTTCTGAATCAATGAATAAGAATTGTTATCTTGTGATATAGTTCAACTTNTCAATGAATAAGAATTGTTATCTTGTGATATAGTTCAACTTCATGTATTCTTTATGTTATATTTTCATAACTTTTTAAAAACTATACATAAAATTGTATCATACGGTTCTATTACTTAGACATATCTTTTGGATAAAAATCTAATAATAAGTAAAAGTTAACATTAAGAAGTAATATGAGTACTAAGTTTTATTCATTTACCTGACCACATAAGGTCTCAGCTTACCTTTTAATAGAGTTAATGTGAGTTTTCACTATTTATAAGCTTCAGCCATTCAATGGTAATTAGCATGGAGG
>NW_023202882.1:0-1194 GCF_002007445.2 Ailuropoda melanoleuca
GGACCCCATGCTCACAGCATCTATTTTACTCCATTCAGAGGCAGAATGACCCCCACCAAGCTTGGTACAGTTGTGAATTAGATGCTATGATACACACATACTAAGGGAATAAAAAAAATGTGTATCACCTACATAATTGAGGTGTCCGTTGAGCTCTGTGAATGCCACACACCATATCAGAAATGCTTTAATAAACCCAGGAAAGGACATGAAACCAGGTATTTTCTTGTGGGTCACTGCTGGAAAATCCTGAGGGATCAGGAACATCAAAGGCACAGAAACTAGGATTTCTTATGAGATTTTCTATATGTGGTTCAGGAGAAGATGGAGGAATGGGGCTTCTGGTGTCAGTAATGAATCGTCAGAAGTTAAAGTCTCATGCCTAGTTCCAGGCAAGTATTAAAATAAGTGAAAAGGAAGATAACTGATCAAATAGGTGAAGACAACCTGAGTCCCTAGAAAATGAGAATGATAATATATAAGCAGAGAATAATAATAATAATGATGAAGCTATTAGAAGTGGACTGAGGTCTCACCCGGGATCTCCAGTGAAAGCTGTCCACTCCCCAAGGCCACCAGCTGGTTCTGAAGTTTCTGTGTTCACCATGTGCACAGAGAGACCAGAAGCATCTACTGGATCCATGAGAAAACCCATTTTGAGGTGCTAGAGGTGAGGAGCTTTTCATCTGCAGGGAAACACTCATTGATCCTTCAGTTGTTGACTTCAGCTCAATGTGTGTGACCTCCACCATCCTCATAAAGAAACCTAATGACAATGAGGTGGGACGAGGAGTTGGTCCTTAGGGAGGCACTTAGGAGGGTGTAGCCTCATGATGGGATGAGTGCCCTTATACACCAGAACTGAGAAAGCTCCCTGCCCCCCTGACCACATGTGAGGTGACAGGGAAAAGACAGACTAGGACGTGGGTGTCCTTCACACACCATATCTGCCTGTACCTGACCTGGGACTTCCCAGACCCCAGTAGTATGAGAAATGAGGGCCTGTTGTTTAAAACCACCCAGTCTGTGTACAGTGTTACAGCAGCTGGAACAGACTAAGACNAAGACATTAGTGACACATGAACCCAGGCATTTCCTCTGGCGTTTCCAGAAGATGTGGCTCTGATGACCAAGGGGATTTGAGGCTTACCATCTCCTTACAGACTTGTTATACTGACTGCCGTGAGATGTGCA
>NW_023202883.1:0-770 GCF_002007445.2 Ailuropoda melanoleuca
TTCTAATCTCCTAAGTGGCTGGAAAAAGGCAATCAAACCAGTTCTCTGGGTTTTGTTTTAATGATGAAGAGTATATTACAATTAATGGTATATAGCTGATGCTTTTCTTGACCAGTCTCCATTACCCTACCATACTTCCTTTAAAAACAAAAAAAACCCAAAGAACAAAAAACCTGTTTATGTAAGGTTTGTTCAAATTCTCTTCAAAAATATTTTATAATATTACATGTTTATATTAGGAAAGAAGAATAAAAATTTCCGAGCTAACTCTCAGAAGGTAGTTCAAATGACAAAAACTTAAAGTAAGAGCATTAANATTAATAAATAGGAAACAAAAATACAACAAAGAGAATCAAGTCCAAAGGCTGGTTCTTTGAGAAGAATAGTAACACTGACGAATCTCCAGCATTCTGAATCAAGCGGCAGGGGGGGAACTTGACGGGGGAAAAAACCGACATAATCAGTCTGAAGAGTTTTACTTGGTATGTATAACACAAACATCTCTTGCTACTGATTATCCCTACTAAGTTCAAATTCCCATTCTCCAAGATAACTATTTACATCGTTTTTCTCCACAAAGCCCTCATATCTTTTACATACTTCAACTCCAGCTGTAATAGTATGTTGATGGCTACACTTCACATTTAGTTGAGAAAACATAATCCATTTGATTGCACACCTTCCTATCTCATCCCACTATAATACAAAAATCCATCTTCCTGCCCCTAGTTAAAATGGATGAAGTATTCCACATGCTATTTAAAAAAACA
>NW_023202884.1:0-2005 GCF_002007445.2 Ailuropoda melanoleuca
TCCCAGCCTAGATGAGGGAGATAAAACGTGTGTATTGTCAGGGATTCTAGAAAAGTGTTAATATATCCTGCATAGGCCTGGGGAATAGCAGTGCCAGCTATGTGCCCAAGCGCCTGGAGGGGCAAGGAGAGCGTGAGCTCCCAAAAGCAAGGATTTTTGCATGTTCTGTTATACCCATCCCCAGTGCCTAATGCAGGGCCTGGCGTGGAGCAGGCCCTGGACGAGTATTTATGGGACCCAAATGGAAGAGCTTCCTGGAGGAAGGGTTGGGGGTCGAGAGGGATCTCGAACAATGTTATCACATTCAATGGCTCATCCCTGGTGGTGGTTAAGAGCCCAGGTTCTGGTGCTGTGCAGCTTGTGTTCAAATCCCAGCTCTGCATTTCCTAGAAGTGTGACCTGGGTGGAGACATAAGCAGTCTGTGCCTCGGTTTCCCTGTCTATAAGGTGGAGACGATAGGAGTACCTGTTTCATATGGTTGTCATGAGAATTTAGTGAGTTAAGTATGTGAGCTCTGGGCAGCTCCCTGGCACGTAGTGCGTGCTTGTGTAAATGTTAGTCACTCCCTTCTCCTCCCCCTCCTCTATCCCCTCCCCCTCCTCCTCCTCATTGCTGGTAGGGGCCTGTCCTCAGGCCCCAGAAGGGTCCTCTCTAGGAGTTGATAAGGGAGAGTCAGGGTGGGGGCACAGGTAGAACAAACACACTCTGGAATTTGCTGAGTGCCTCTTGTGTACCAGGCACTGTGCCCTCCAGGTGCCCAGGGCAGAGCAAGTAAGGGGCAGCAGTTTAGTAGGTATCCCTTTAAGAGTACAGAGCCATCTCTGAAAGCAAACCAGGTACATCTCCCAGGGCCGCCTTTATCCAGCTGCACTTTGCACAAGATTCATCCACCTCTGCCGCTCTCCTCCCTTGGGACAGATTGTAGGCACCCAGAGGCACAGCGAGACTGTGGGGTCACTTACCACCTCCTTCCTGCCGCCCCTTCCTGGCCTCTGCCCATGGATTAAATACCTTGGCTTCTGGCAGAAATAATGTCATCCGGGCCCAGGCTAAGAAAGGTGATTGGATGTCTCCAGGCTCACCCAACTATTAAGCAGTCAGGCCAGCAAGGGATTTTGCCCCTCAGAGCCCCTTCCTCACCTGGAAGAAAGGGATGGTGGGACTTTCTAGGTTATGAAGGTTCACTAGGATTGGGGGCGGGGCAGTGCTTTGAGATCCATGAGACAAGACAAGGTGGGTTGGGTGGTGGATGATGGCACTTTCCCTCCCTCCCTCTCCAGGGCTTGCCTACTGCAGACACCTGTCCACCGTGAGGACCCACCTGTCAGCCCTGGTCAATCACATGATCGTGTCTCCAGACTCGCCCTGTGATGCCGGGCATGGGCTGACAGCCAGGATCTGGGAGCAGTACCTTCAGGACAGCATAGTAAGGCTTGGCCTGGCTCGGTCTGCGGTGGGGCAGACAGAGCCTGTGCGGGGACTGTCTGGTCATCCGAGCAGTAGACCCACCCGCTTGTGGGGACTCAAGGCTGTTATGACACCTTTGGGTTCTGCATACCCAACCCAAAGGCCCTTCCCTTCTTGAGAGTTCCAAGACCCACAGCCCACTTCTGCCTGTAAGGGTGAGGATCAAGGAGGATGGAAAGTACATATTCTCGTGTAGAAGGAGTAAGAATGAATCCGTCACCAAGCATTTATTAAGCACCAGCTGTATGTTCAGTGCTGCAAGAAGTGCTTTAAGTCCCCAGCAGGAAGGAACTTACAGCACAGTTGAACTACTTAGAGTGACCGAGGTAGCGAAGTCAGAGGAGGCAGCTGGGCCGAGGAAAGCCCACCACGTGCCTCTCTGCCTCAGGGCCGGAGAATCCTCCCATTAGATATTTCACCGGGAGACAGATTTCTAAGATTTTCTTATCAGAAGGCCAATGCCCCCGCAAGGAAGGTGTTTACGTTTGAAAAAAGCTTCATGGTCGGGGAGTTTGGGAAACAAGATGAGTCAACTTT
>NW_023202885.1:0-1327 GCF_002007445.2 Ailuropoda melanoleuca
GTGGTAATGATCGCACACAATGTGAATGTACTTAATACCACTGAACTATACGCTTGTAAATGGTTAAGATTAAGTTTTATGTCAGCCATGTTTTAACACAATAAAAATAAATAAATGGGAAAAAATACTATCTATCTTCTATTCGGGCCAAACTAAGAAGTATTGTTCAGGTAGCGGGAATCACCCTGAATCCTTCAAATCTTTGATGATGGCACTAATCCCTATAATGGGATGAAGTATCTTTCATTTAGGTTCTTGGTAGTTAAGGAAAGCTCCAGGGCAGTGCAGCCCTTCTCAAAATAGCCCTTGTTCCCATTAATTAGGCTAATGTCACAATTCTGCCCTGTTGATGATATCAATAGCAGCTCTACATATAATCACCATATAGTTTCAGGGTACCACTGGCCCTGGCATGAGAGAATGCACTCGAAACTTTTTCTAAAAATTTGTACCACATGCATGTCTCATATATTCAAAAAAGGAGAGGGGGAAACTCATTTTAACAATTATATACATAATTATCACATTTTTAAATGTTCCTTTGTGCACCACTCAAAATCCTCTCCTGCACATACAACTTTTGCGGAAACACTGACCTAGTATGTGCCCAGTCATCTCATCTTCATCACACTGGTTGTAACTGTGTATTTAACTGTCCACTTTCTCCACCAGACTGGGGCAGGAGCTGGGTCTGAGCTCTGCAGTCCCAAGCACAGCACGCTGGACTCCAGTCGACTCCAGCCGACCATACGTTGCAAATAAAGACCTAGACCATTCCTTCATCCCTGTCACCTCAGGCCACCCACGAGCCCATGAGTTCTGGCTGGCTGATATTGAGCAGCCACTTCGCCTTCTGTAGCCTCGATTTTCTCCCCTGAAAAATGGGAACGACCGTACCTGCCTCGCCGCGTGAGCGCGAGAAGTCAGAAGGTGGGTGTGGAAGTACTCCAGANCGCGAGAAGTCAGAAGGTGGGTGTGGAAGTACTCTAGAAATCAATTCAGCCGTTTAACAGAAATTATTAAGCGCCCAGGGCAGTGCAGCACGGTTACCACAGCGACCACCCTTTCCTGGCGCAGGTCGCATGCCCCGCGTCCACCAGGTTCTTACTCTCGCAGAACTTTAGGTGGTGACCTTATTCAAAATGGCGCAGGCAGCCTCGGGGACTAGTGCGGCGGCGCGGACACCGCGCCCTATGACCTGCTGGCAGCAGCAGAGGGGGGAGCCGGGCGCCGCCATATTGGCTGTTGTCCTGGCGAGGGGAGCGGCGGCGGCGGCGGCGGCGGCGGCGGCGGCGGCGGCGGCGGCGGCAGCAGCGCGAGTGGAGCG
>NW_023202886.1:0-486 GCF_002007445.2 Ailuropoda melanoleuca
CACCAATCTCTCTATTCCCTTTCCGGGTAAGCGATGTTACATAAATGCAGAAAAATAAACAGTAGGAATCAAAAGACATTAAAGGCCAAAGAGAAAATGAAATGAATTAAATTTCGTTTATACCAACGCCATTCATTATACTTTTCCATTCTTCCACCTATCCTTGCTTCTACCCCATCTCTACAATTTACCCTATACTGTCTTCTGTTGTCCAAGGCCTGTTTTTTGAAGGATGCCATCTTAATACTTTACTTCATAATTTCAACTATTCTTGTTAATGAGAATGAAAGGCGTGGCTTAAAGAAGCTTTAATGACAGCTGAGCAAGTATTTGGAAAACAAAGAAAACTGTCTAAAACAATTAGCATTCCTGGATACGAACGCTGCTGAAATTGCTCGCTGAGATCCCTTGTTTGCAAATCTAAAAGATTGGAAAGCATTTTCCCAGCAACATCTCTGAGCACTTGGTTACAATCTCAACTTGGTT
>NW_023202886.1:649-1127 GCF_002007445.2 Ailuropoda melanoleuca
TTTTCCATTCTTCCACCTATCCTTGCTTCTACCCCATCTCTACAATTTACCCTATACTGTCTTCTGTTGTCCAAGGCCTGTTTTTTGAAGGATGCCATCTTAATACTTTACTTCATAATTTCAACTATTCTTGTTAATGAGAATGAAAGGCGTGGCTTAAAGAAGCTTTAATGACAGCTGAGCAAGTATTTGGAAAACAAAGAAAACTGTCTAAAACAATTAGCATTCCTGGATACGAACGCTGCTGAAATTGCTCGCTGAGATCCCTTGTTTGCAAATCTAAAAGATTGGAAAGCATTTTCCCAGCAACATCTCTGAGCACTTGGTTACAATCTCAACTTGGTTGTAGAATTCTTAATTTGAAAGAGAGGTCTTGTTGACAACATTGGCTTTTTGAGAAGCTAAAAGAACGAAGGGAACTGCTGCACAAATCAGAGATTTATCTAGTTCTTCTTGCCTGTCCAAACTAGAGGTGAAG
>NW_023202889.1:0-525 GCF_002007445.2 Ailuropoda melanoleuca
CAGAATAACAACAGACCTCTCCACAGAGACCTGGCAAGACAGAAAGGGCTGGCAGAACATATTCATGGTACGAAATGAGAATAACATGCAGCCAAGAATACTTTACCCAGCAACACTGTCATTCAGAATGGATGGAGAGATAAAGAGCTATCAAGACGGGCAGAAACTGAAAGAATATGTGACCACCAAGCCAGCCCTGCAAGAAATATTAAAGGGGATTCTGTAATCAAAAAGAAGCCCCAAGAGTCACATAGACCAGAAAGAAACAAAAACTACAGAAACAGGGACTTTCAGGAATACAATGGCAGTAAATTCATATCTTTCAAAAGTTACTCTGAACGTGAACGGGCTGAATACTCCCATCAAAATACACAGGGTATCAGATTGAGTAATAAAGCAAGACCNAGTATCAGATTGAGAAATAAAGCAAGACCCATCCATATGCTGTCTACAAGAGCCTCACCTTGAACCTAAACATACCTCCAGACTGAAGGTAAGGGGTTGGAGAACCATTTGCCATACCTA
>NW_023202890.1:0-778 GCF_002007445.2 Ailuropoda melanoleuca
GAATTTTGGCATCCATATTCATTAGGGAAATCGGTCTGTAATTCTCCTTTTTGATAGGGTCTTTGCCTGGTGTTGGGATCAAGGTAATATTGGCCTCCTAGAATGAGGCTGGTAGCTTTCCTTCTGTTTCTATCTTTTGAAATAGCTTTAGGAGAATAGGTATTATTTCTTCTTTGAGTGTTTGGTAGAATTCCCCGGCAAAACCATCTGGTCCTGGAGTTTTGTTTTTTGGATTGTTTTATCACTGTTTCAATCTCTTCATAATTAATTGGCCTGTTTAAAAAATCAATTTCTTCCTGTTTCAGTCTTGGTAGATTATAGGTTTCCAGANTTATAGGTTTCCAGAAAGGCCTCCATCTCTTCCAGATTGCTTAATTTATTGGCATAAAGCTGTTGATAAGAATTTCTAATAATCCTTCCAATTTCATTGGTGTTGGTTGTGACCTCTCCTTTTTCATTCATAATTTTATTAATTTGGGTCCTTTCTCTATTCTATTGGATAAGCCTTGCCAGTGGTTTGTCAATTTTATTTACTCTTCCAAAGAACCAACTTCTAGTTCTGTTGATCTGCTCTACTGTGCTCCTGGTTTCTAATTCCTTGATTTCTGCTCTAATCTTCATCAACTGCTTTCTTGTTTGTGGATTAGGCCTGTCCCTCTGTTGCTGTTACAGCTTCTTGAGGTGAGAATATAAAAACCTCATTTTAAATTTTTCTATTCTTTTGAGTGAGGCTTGAATGGCTATGTATTTCCCCCTTAGGACTGCCTTTGCAGTATCC
>NW_023202891.1:0-2985 GCF_002007445.2 Ailuropoda melanoleuca
TTCCTTTGCATGGCTGCATGTTCCGTTGGATGGATATACCACATTTGCTTATCTATTCATCAATGCATGGATTTGAGTTTTTGAAACTTACACTCAACTGACCCCTTCACATGAACGTGAGGGTGTTTATGGAGAGCGGCTGGCACCTGGTGCCGCAGGAGACAGTAGCAAGTGTCCGTCAGCACTGGCCTGGTCTCTCCGGGGCAGAGGTGAGACTGCTGAAGATATTTCTCGGTGGTACCCGGGGGGACACTGGTCCTATGCCAAAGACCTTGTCCTTGTCGTTGCATTTGCAGACTGATTTACAGGAGCGGCTCTGTCAGTCCTTGTAAACCCCTGGCCAGAGGTGACATGGAGGGTCACACAACCCACAGGAGAGGGGGCTCCCAGGCAGGGAAGCCCCTCCAGAGATGAAGGAATGGAGTCCCGGGCTTGGGTTTGAAGTCACCTGGTGTTACGCACACCCATCCTGAAGACAAGGGATGGGGGCCTGCAGCTCTTGACCCCCAACACTTCCTCCTCTAGAAAAGGACAATTAATGCTTCCAGATTCAGAGGCCCAGGCCGGTTCTAGCCTGGGCAGAGGGGGCCGAGCCAGGACGGGCTACAGCTGTCTGTGGGGACGGTGGCGAGTGAGCGCACGCGGAAGCCCCCCCCCAAGTCCTTCACACGGGGGCCCAGGTGCTTACACCATGTTCTTCTCTGATGCCCTATACTCCCGGCCTGACTCTGCCCGTCAGCACACGACCCTCATGAGGTCAGTACAAAGGCAACACTTTTGGAGACTGTGCTGGGGGAAGATGATCCCCCATCTTCTCGCACTTCCCGGTGACACGTTCCATAGACTCCCCGGTTCGGCTCCCACAAGCATGGGATTCGACAGCTAAAGATCTCACCGCAGATACACCGTGGGAGGGTCCCTTAGAAGCCAGAGGGTGTGGAAGTCAAGAGGGCAATTGTCTCATTCTCTGAGGGCTGAAGACGATTTTGCTCCTTGTCCCACAACACACTCATAGCTAACAGATAGAGTTGCCCAATGTCAGAAAATAAGCGGCCCCCTTGGGATGGGCACTCAGCACTTGCCGAGCTCGGCTCCATTCCCCACAGCGCATTTGGTCTCTCAAGGATGTCTCGTCCAAGTGGGCTTCTCGGCTTGGCGCTCTTCGGTCATCTCCTGGAAACAAATTCCCTAACAATGCCTCCGTTGGGTCCCTTCCAGAACTTGCCCTCATGGCAAAAACATGCAAATGGACTCACAGCATTGGCCCCCAGCATGACGGACTCACAGCTGGCCACAGTACAAATTTCCAAACCTGTATTTATGAAAACTGAAAAGATTTGACCTTCCTATCAAAAGAACCCAATCATCACTCTCTCTGAAGCTGAGAAAAGCATTTAATTAGGGTAACGGATGTACGGAAATAAAGGCATTTTGCAGTCATTTTATTTTATTCATTTGTAAAAACAAATGTAACCGCTCAATTGAGAAGGAACTAATTGATCAGTCATCGAGTCATTCGGCAAGTATTTTTTAACTAGTCTGTGCAGAACACTGTTAGGTGTGATGAAGTGGACAAAGCAACGTCATATGATCCCGTCGAATGAGACGAACAGTGACGAGTTCCACACACGCACCGAGGACTCTGCAGGACGCTGAGACATAGCGGCGAGCAGCATGCAGATGTGCTCCCGGCAGGGAGGGCAGAGGAGATGGGCATCCATCGGGCAACGCTGATGTCATAGAGGCTTTGTGCTAATGGGCCCCGAGCTAGCGTCGGATACGGGCAGAGGTGGGCAATGCCTCCACCTCCCCCAAGTGACACGCCGCAGGAAGCCCCAGCCCCTGGATTCCGGCCCCTCGGGACAAAGCGGGCTCTGCCCCGACTCACACGGGATGTGTGCAGGACACTGAAACGCCCTGTGCCTCAGGTGCCTGATCTCGGATAACGGGGCACTCGTACCCATCCATTCTCAATGAGCCAGCACATGGACAAGGCTGCCGTGAGCTGTGCCTGGAGCACAGGGAGGGGGACAGAGGTGGCTGTCACTGCTGCAAGGGGACAGGAGGTTCGGGTTTCCACTGGCCCCGCTGATAACTCTGTCGTACACCGCAGCCAGCAAGGGTGTCCGGAGTAGGTAAGGCCCGTCCTGGGTCAGGGCTCCGCAGGCGGGGTACCAAGCTGTGAGCTTCCCGGTCGGTCGAGCAGTGGCTTCAAAGCCACCAAGTGAAAACGAGTGGCTGCCGTGTCCTCTCTTCCCTGAGCCGTCGCCACATGGAGTGGGGGTGGCTCTAAATACAGAGTTGGGGTCCAGGTGGGGACCCCCCGGGCTGGTCACGGTCTGTTTGTAAAGGCAGTAAGCAGAAATGCAAAGTTAAATAAATGTGAAAATGGAACTAAATGCCACAGCCGGAAATCTGAGTGACTCAGGCTCAGACAAGGCAGAGGCTCTCAGCCAGGGACGGTCTCGCACACACCCCCCCAAACAGGGGCCACTGGGCAATGTCTGGAGACACCTGGGTTGTCACGGGTGGGCAGGATGCTGCCGGTATCTGCTGGGTACACACCAGGAATATGGCTGAGCACCACCCACTCCCTCCACGGGTTCTGATTGAGTGCGTCTGCCGTCCACCTTGCGCGTCCGGAATGTTTTAAGCCCCAGGAGTTATGAACGTGCAGCCCATGTCCAGAGCCCCGGCCAGACCCAATTCTACAGAAGCAACCCGNGCCCGGCTCTCATCTTCCTCGGCGAGTCAGCCACCTACGGGGTCTGAGAGCTCTCCGTGCGGACTTGGGGACCTCGCAGCCACACTCTGCCCTCCAGCTCCTCCTCTGGGCATCCGTGAACATGACCTCTTTCTGTTCTTCGAGAATCTTCTCCCACCTTTGCTCTCTCTCTGCCCTGCTCCCACCCCTTCTATACTCTCCAGTGAGCTGAGTCCTTCCCAGACAGGAAGGGCTGGTGCTCCCAAGTGCCTCCCACCTCA
>NW_023202893.1:0-2282 GCF_002007445.2 Ailuropoda melanoleuca
TATTTAAATATTTAATAATATAAAATATTAATATTATTAACATTTAATATTTAAAAATATTAATTTCATGCCACAACTTTATATTGATGAGAGAATAGGAACGCTCTCAGTATAGTATACATGAGGTTACATATGCGCACATATAAATTTCATTATATTCAATATAAATTAATCAGAACAAAGCAAAACAAAAGATTCCAGAACCTTAATCTTATATAAAACTCTTTCTTTCTGGATATGGTTTTGTGTGTAAAAACAGTACCTAGCAACCCTGTCCCAGTGAGGCGTTCTATACCATGGGCACCTGGAAGGTGGCTCAGACCAAATCTGCCTGTGCTTATTGGCTCTAAACAGCATGTCCTCTCTGGTTTTCCATTTTCCCACCATTGCTTACAAATGAGAATGAGCAATTCAGACTCAACCACATTTTAGGGTGACAAATAGATTTTAATCTATAGAAGATAAAAGTTCTACCAAAANTAGATTTTAATCTATAGAAGATAAAAGTTCTACCAAAAATGCAAGCTTATTAAGCTCTGAAAACCGGATACCAATTGACAATGATATCCTTCCTTACAGGATCAAAAATTGACCCTAAAATTTAGGAAGGAACTGTCAACATATGAGTAATAAAAACAATTTTCTTCAGGCCTGAGTATTTTAGTGCACATAACTTTGGTTTATGGCCTTTATTTCATATGAAAAGATATCAAAACATACTCACACTGCTCTATTTTTATGTTTCCTTTAAAAAGTCAAAGGTTAATTTAAACATATCAAATGCACTTAAAAGCATATTCTTGATTGAATTAGGTGTTTCCTGACTGAATTTGAGTTTTGTGATATTTGGAACTGAAGTTTCTATTTCTGCTATATATGTTTTTAATGCAACAAACAATGATCAAGGTTACTTGGGGATTATGACCTTTGAATTCTTACAATAAATAATAAGATTAAAAATTTACTTACTTTTACAAGCACTGGTGGATCTAGAAAGGTCAAGCAGGACAAGTATTACCACTATGGCTCTGTGTGTGTGTGTATGTGTGTGTAACATAAAATTCTTATTGGTTTGATGAGAATACCATTTATTCCAGGTACTGTGAAAAAGGCTTTTACACATGTCTTTTGTTAAATCCTCACAAGCATTCTCTTTCATAGCGATGAGAACACTAAGTCCTCAAGAATTTAAATGAATTTATCAGAGTCTCATACTCACATAGTGGTCAAGCTGGGATTAAAAGCCTGTCATGTCTGTCCATAGAATCAGTGGTTGTCTTTTCATCACCCAGGCTGCCCGGGCATTTTTTTTTCTGACAATGCTTTTTCTGCATGAATTGTTAATATTCTAATACCAGTTCTGTGGATTTAGCCCCAATGAGCTTTCCTCACTTTGTATGTTGTTTGAAACTTTTCAAAATGATACCCATATGGAAAAGCAAAAAAGTAAGCACTTTATGACTTTCATTTTATTGACTTAAAGGTCATTATAAATTCTGGTTATTTTCCCTGTAGTTTTGCCTGTTTTTCTTACAACTTCCCAGTCATTATCGACCTTTGAGAAACTTATAAAATTTGCTGTAATTTTTATCTGATTCCATAGTCTTTGAAGCATGACTGTGTTCTCTCTCCTATACATATAACTAAGCTTTTAAATAGTTTGAACCAAATGTTCTCATATTTAAAACAGGTTGACTAAAATTATTACAAAAAAGTACATTTAAGTTGTAGGCCTTACCTCACCCTTCAGTTCAGCTGCTTTGACTGGCTGTGTACTGACTTAATTTGGGGTTGCATTTTAGTACAACAGTATTTCATCAATATTCAGTAAGTGAAGAAAGGAATTTAGAAACTGTTCTAATGGGCAGAAACACTAAAGGTCGGGCTCTCTATATCTGAGCAGCTTCTGTATTTTTCCACCCTTTTGCTGAAATGAAAACTGCATACAATGCCAAGTGTATAGCAGGACCAATTTCAATGGCTCACTTTCCTGCTTTGGAAAATAGTGCCATATGTGGAGACTGCCAATCAGGGTTGTAATTGAACCCAAGTCCCTCTGTCCTATGCCCAGCAAAGCCAATCGCTGAGACATCAGGTATGAGGCAAGGACAGAGTTTATTTGAGAAGCAGACAAAGGAGGACACAGGAGAGAAAACCTCAAATCTGCCTCCCAAACAGGGATTGAACAAGTTTTTTTGTAATCATGGGGGTTAAGATTACATACATATTGATGAAAATGGCAGGAAAATGTATGAATGACTATTCAAGAGGAATACGGAGCA
>NW_023202895.1:0-671 GCF_002007445.2 Ailuropoda melanoleuca
GTTCAGTCTCTTTTAACTATTTCTGAAATCGATCCTCCCCTCATAAACCTAAGCTTCTGTCTACGTTTTTCACTATGCATCATGTAAATTTCAAGACTGATTTTTGAGAGTAAAAGCAAATATGTGAAAACATCCTGCTGGAGCATAGTAGTGAGAAGCGGTCTGGTGCACTGTGTTAGATCTGTGCCCAGCCTCCTCTTCTGCAGCCTTAGAGGTACTTGCAAGACATCTTTTAAAAGTCAGTACAATGCAATGCAATGGACCTGGCTTTTCCACTCATCAGCTGTGTGACTTTGGGTAGAACACCTCACCTCTCTGAGTCTTGGTTCCATCAGATATCAGATGGGGATAATGCCTTGCTATCCTGTAAGGTTGTATGCACTGGGATGNTTTGCTATCCTGTAAGGTTGTATGCACTGGGATGAAAGGTATATATATATGTTTTCCCCCATCCCAGGAGCAATTATATACTTACTTATCACACACTATTGTTATGCATGTGTGTGTGCATGTGTGTGTGTCTGACAGAGAAATGGTATCTAGGATATATAACTTCTATAACCTAATAAGTTCTACAACTACCTAATAGAAATGTGGTCAAAAGGTTTGAATACTTCAAAAAAGAAGTTATACAAACAACCAGCAAGCATATGAAAATGCACTCAACAGTA
>NW_023202896.1:0-1392 GCF_002007445.2 Ailuropoda melanoleuca
TGTCAATACAGTCAAATTTAAGGTGAATGTTTATTTAACTACAACAGTACAGAAATAGGAAAACTAAGCTTGCAGAAAAGAAGAAAGGGGAAAGAAGGTGAGGTTTCAGAGAAAGCAGAGACAGATTATGGACCAGCTTGTGGTGAAGGCTACGGGCATAAAGGTACAAGGAAAGTCCATCCTGGCTGAGAGCAAAAAAAGGGGAAGATTTCTGTAATCCATCTGTTGCATCTGTTTTTATTGCAACACTTAAGGTTCTCAAAGGGCTCTGGGTAAGTGCAATTTTCAGCACATCCTCTGATCACGTTTCCTGTCCTTTCTTTCTCTCAAGTTCCAAAGCAACTTCTTCTGACTGCAGTGTTTCATGCTTAGCCCTCAACAACAAAGTCATAAGTCAGTTGATTCTCAGGAACAGCTTGAAAAGCACAGCTCAATCCATCCGCCTCCACTCACTTGCAAACAACGTGGATTCCAGGAACTAGGCTGAAATGAGGCTGGTTTCACCTCTGCATGGCTATGGCTTCTGTTTCTTCTTAACTCCAGCCTGACTGCATTGTTTTCTTACACCCTTGGCTGCCATGCTCTGTTTCTACATGCCTCTGGGTTCCACAGCTTAACTCTGGGATCCTCTGGCATCTGAGCACTTCTGGCATCTGGGCATCTTTGCTTGCATCTGGGCTTTACTTACAACCAAGCTGCACTTGCTTCTGAGCTGCGCCCACATCTGGGTTTTGCTTGCTTCTAGGCGCATACCCTGTTAGGATTTAGCGGCTTNTCTCAAGTTCCAAAGCAACTTCTTCTGACTGCAGTGTTTCATGCTTAGCCCTCAACAACAAAGTCATAAGTCAGTTGATTCTCAGGAACAGCTTGAAAAGCACAGCTCAATCCATCCGCCTCCACTCACTTGCAAACAACGTGGATTCCAGGAACTAGGCTGAAATGAGGCTGGTTTCACCTCTGCATGGCTATGGCTTCTGTTTCTTCTTAACTCCAGCCTGACTGCATTGTTTTCTTACACCCTTGGCTGCCATGCTCTGTTTCTACATGCCTCTGGGTTCCACAGCTTAACTCTGGGATCCTCTGGCATCTGAGCACTTCTGGCATCTGGGCATCTTTGCTTGCATCTGGGCTTTACTTACAACCAAGCTGCACTTGCTTCTGAGCTGCGCCCACATCTGGGTTTTGCTTGCTTCTAGGCGCATACCCTGTTAGGATTTAGCGGCTTCTCACGTGTTGAAGTAAAGCACCAACTTAGCATCTTGGCTATATAATTTATTGCAGCATAACTTCCATATACATGTTTGCAGTTAATTCATATAAATCCAAAGTGTATACAGCAGCATAAAACAAAAGTATACTTGATTACATGATTGCTAGATAGACTAAACTAGA
>NW_023202898.1:0-1365 GCF_002007445.2 Ailuropoda melanoleuca
CTGGATGATATCCAGCTGAAGGGGGATGTAGAAGAAGCCTAATTATACTTTATCAATGAGAAATTGGATTATTTTTTCTAAGTCTGTTGTAATTCTTTGTTTTGCAGGTTAGAATTCATCTTCTGTTTAAACCAAATTAAACCTATTTATTAAAAGGAAGCAGAGTAATTAGTAGGATGCTAACAAATACAGCCTGAATAATTAAAAGATACATTGTAAACTGATATTCCCCTTATTTTCTTGTGAATTTGGGTGTGTGGTAAATGCAGACTTGTTATCACTTCAAGCGAGAAGAAGCATAATGGATATCAGTGGATGCATTTACATTTTCTTCAAATACTGAGAAAAAGCAGTGAGCAGACGCAGTAATTTCCTCCTCTTTTGAACCTGATGCAACCCAGCCACCGCTCTGTAAAACAACCTTGGGGTTATATGTGGCACTTCAGCCACTCCCAGATTGTGCCACTGACATTTGGTGGCAAAACAGCAAACTTTTGGCAACGCGCAGCAAAACTGAAACCAGATGTATCTGTTTTGTGCCCTTCCTAAAAATAAGCTGATGATTTCACTGCATTACCAGTCATGTTACCTGTGGTTTCTGGAATTTGGAGATTTTGGGCCCTCGGCCAGATTGAAAATTGACCCACCCTTGAAGCATTAAAAATTTCAAGTTCAGTAACCACTACTACAGCCTTAAAGTACTTCTTTTTAAAATCAAGGAGTAAATATTCCATTCAAAATACGAGTCCTTGAAAATAACTTACTGAATCCCTGGGACTTATTTCTTAAGATGCATTTTGGAACTAAGATGCTTGTATAAAAGATAATTTTTGTACTTCTTAGNTTCAAATACTGAGAAAAAGCAGTGAGCAGACGCAGTAATTTCCTCCTCTTTTGAACCTGATGCAACCCAGCCACCGCTCTGTAAAACAACCTTGGGGTTATATGTGGCACTTCAGCCACTCCCAGATTGTGCCACTGACATTTGGTGGCAAAACAGCAAACTTTTGGCAACGCGCAGCAAAACTGAAACCAGATGTATCTGTTTTGTGCCCTTCCTAAAAATAAGCTGATGATTTCACTGCATTACCAGTCATGTTACCTGTGGTTTCTGGAATTTGGAGATTTTGGGCCCTCGGCCAGATTGAAAATTGACCCACCCTTGAAGCATTAAAAATTTCAAGTTCAGTAACCACTACTACAGCCTTAAAGTACTTCTTTTTAAAATCAAGGAGTAAATATTCCATTCAAAATACGAGTCCTTGAAAATAACTTACTGAATCCCTGGGACTTATTTCTTAAGATGCATTTTGGAACTAAGATGCTTGTATAAAAGATAATTTTTGTACTTCTTAGAAAGTTTCC
>NW_023202899.1:0-606 GCF_002007445.2 Ailuropoda melanoleuca
AGTGAAAATGAATGCAAAGATTTTTCATGTAATAATAACTAAATACATGTGGGGTGCCGGGGTGGCTCAGTTGGTTAAGCATCTAACTCTTGGTTTCGGCTCAGGTCATGATCTCGGGGTCCTGGAATCAAGCCCTGCATCAGGCTCCTTGCTCAGCATGGAGTCTGCTTAGATTCTCTCTCTCTGCCCCCCCCCCCGACTCATGCTTGCTCTCCCTCTCTAAAATAAATTTTAAAAATAACTAAATACATGTTACTGTTAATGTGGTTTATAGATAATTCATTTTATCATCCTATGATTTAATAAACATTTATTAAGAAAATACGGTANATTAAGAAAATACAGTAGGTAAGCCTCTTCCAATTACCATCTCAGTAAATAATAGCTTTAAGCATTAATATTTGGATACTTGCTCCCATATTCCTGAAGAAGAGCTATTGATGAAGGTGACAAGTTATTTTTAGGTGAGGGATGTGGAGCAGAGAATATCCCTTTCTTTGATTTCTGTGATTTTCCAACATTTTACTTTTCTTCCTGAAGACATATCTATTTACCTGTGGAGTCATGATTACCAGGTATTTGGGAACTTCCTAAATCATGATGGAA
>NW_023202900.1:0-587 GCF_002007445.2 Ailuropoda melanoleuca
CTTTATCCCTTTCTTCCCCTACCGATCTGCACAAGTAGAAAGTGAAACTGGCAGAATTGTAAACTGCATGCAGGCACTTTGAAGGCATGCTCCAGTACACTTAGGGCCACTCAGCAAAGGCCTGGAGACTCACCATTTCAAAGCAGTTAAGGAAATCTCCATTCAGTCATTACCTGACAGCAAAGCTAATCAAGCAGAGACTTCAGTGATTGCACACAACAAAGAAAACAGACTTAACACGATTAATCTGGGAAATTCTCCATAAACAAATGGCAATGGCAACAACATTGGATTGTGTACTTTATTTTTTTTTTTAAGATTTTTATTTATTTATTTGNTTATTTATTTGACAGAGAGAGACAGTGAGAGAAGGAACACAATCAAGGGGAGTGTGAGAGGGAGAAGCAGGCCAATGTGGGGCTTGATCCCAGGACCCCTGGGATCATGACCAGAGCCTAAGGTCTGCTTAATGGCTGAGCCATCCAGGCGCCCCATGGATTGTGTACTTTAAAATGGTGAATTAACGGCATGTGCATTAGAGCTCAATAAAGATTTCATTTAATCAGACAAACAACAACATAAAACTC
>NW_023202901.1:0-890 GCF_002007445.2 Ailuropoda melanoleuca
CAGATGACTGGATTGAGAAGATGTGGTCCATATATACAATGGAATATTACTCAGCTATCAAAAAGAATGATTACCCAACATTTGCAGCAACATGGACGTGACTGGAGGAGATTATGCTAAGTGAAATAAGTCAAGCAGAGAAAGACAATTATCATNGCAGGAAGATCAGTAGGAGAAGGAAGGGAAGAATGAAGAGGGGGTAAACAGAAGGGGGAATGAACCATGAGAGACTATGGACTCTGGGAAACAAACTGAGGGCTTCAGAGGGGAAGGGAGTGGGGTATTGGGATAGGCTGGTGATGGGTATTAAGGGGGACACATATTACATGGTGCACTGGGTGTTATACGCAAATAATGAATCATGGAACACTGCATCAAAAACTAAAAAAAAAAAAAACAAAAACAATAAAGGTGACTAAATTCCATTAAAAAAAGTATTGGCGAAAATAATAGGTTTCTTTCTTTCTTTGATTTTTATTTTTTTCCCCCTTGTTAGGAAATATATTTCTTAATGATTTACAGCATATAACTCATTTTAAGTGCCTTGTATTTTTTTCTGCATATGTTAACACGTGCTGAATACCTCCACGAAGGCAATTTCTANGTGCTGAATACCTCCACGAAGGCAATTTCTAACAGTACAAACTTACCCCTTCCCAAAACAGTAAATGTTGTCGAAAGAACTGAGAAAAAAGTCATTTCATTTCTACAAGTTAAATTGCCATTGTGTTCAAATTATTGCCATGTGGAATTAGCAATCTCACTTACATATTTATATTTTTAATTTAAAGTTTAATTTTTTTTAACATAGGACAAGACTGAGTCTTGCCAGGATATTTCAAAAGCATACTCTCCTCAACAATATTTTGTAATTCATTTACTTAGGAAAT
>NW_023202903.1:0-1443 GCF_002007445.2 Ailuropoda melanoleuca
CACATCCTCACCCACACTGGGTGTGTTCAGTCTTTGGAATGTTATGGTATCTCATGGCTGTGATTTTAAAAAGCAGCTGTTTTGATCAACTCACCACTTCCTTTCTCTTTCAAGTCCCTTTAACTTAGTTGGATTGTTTTATTGTTTGTTTGTTTTGTTTTGTTTTGTTTTTCAGCAAAAGGAAGGGCATGGTGTGGATGGAGCATCCGTCCCAAGAAGCCCCTGGAAGCCTGGTTCGCTCCGGGAGAAATCTAGGCAGACAGAGCAGAAAGACAGTTCTAACCAAGTCCCTGGCAACTGCCGGGTTGAAAGCTCAGTGGGGGCTCGGAGCCCTTCTGACAGCACTCCAGAAGACGACAGAAGCTTCCAGACCGTGTGGGCCACACTGTCTGAGCATCACGTGGAGAGACACACGGTGGCTGACCAGTCCCGACACTGTCCCTCGGCCACGCCCCCCCAGAGATGAGGCCGAAGCCCGTGTCCCAGAAATCAGACCCAGGCACGAGAGAAGCTCTTGGCTGGGGAAGGATCTGCTGGAAAAGACAAACCTCATGAAATAAAACTCCAGATGGGTTGAAAATCCCCATACAGAGAGATGGGGACGGACCGCCGTTTCGAATGGTGAACCCAAACAGTATCACGTGCCCCTCCCAGAAGAACAACCTTTGGATGAAAAACACAATAAAAACCCCTTCCTCCAACGCTCTGAAAATTCTCCCCCATCCCAGGGGGTTGAGCCCAAGTATGACATTGTGCACACAGTGGGCGGGCGTGTGCACAGTGAGGCCATCTCCACAGCGTCAGAGGAAAAAGCCATGAGCTTGCGAAGCGGCAGGTCTCGCCTCTCACCGAAGGGGAGGCAGCAGTCCCACGAGGTCACCCCTGCTGACCTGGAGTGCAGGCTGGAAAGTCAGGCGGGGTCTGTCCAAAGTCCAGAAGCTCGAGGGACGCATGGGCCAAAGCCTGACTTCCGAGAGCCAAAGGATACGTTTGGGGGCAATTGCCTGTCACCCAGATGGACATGGGTGACCGTGAACTGGCATAAAGCCACCGTGGTGGCCAATGAAGAGAAAGGCTCAGAACAGAGCCCCGAGGTCAACAGCGAGTGCTCAGCCAGGCCCTGCGGCCCCCGAAGCCAGCTCTGGGAGGGCCATCCAGGCTGCCATCCGGGAGGCCCTGCACGAGGGGCCTGATGGGGCCNCGCACGAGGGGCCTGATGGGGCCAGGAACAAGTCAGGAATCTGCAGCTCAGTGGGGAAAAAGGGTCCCCCCTGGGGATTCCCCCTGGACCTTCCTCCCAGGGGTAAGGATGAGCCGTCCGGCTTCTGGGCACGGCCGCATCCAGAAGTACTCGTGCAGAGGGGGCCCCTCGCTGTGGCTGCTGGTGAGGGTGAGCCACGGCCGGCCCAGTTGCCAGAGCCCGAGGTCAAGATGCAGAAGGCG
>NW_023202904.1:0-1641 GCF_002007445.2 Ailuropoda melanoleuca
AAGGTCACATATTGTATTATTCCATTAGGTCACATTCCCAGAATGAAAAAATTATAAATGTGGAAAAGAGATTAGTGGTTACCAGGGGTTAGGGATAATGAGGGGAGCAGTGGCTATCAATGCATAGCATGAGGGAGATCTTTGTGTTGAAGGACTAGTTCAGTATCTTAGCTGCTGTAGAGGTTACACAATGTACACGTTATAGAAGGGGACACACACACACACACACGACAGACTCCATGCTCTAGTTTTACTACCGTACTATGGTTACATAAAATGTAACCCTTTGCCTAGTTTCCCCAGTGGTTTTGTGACATCTCATGTAACCGTTGGGGAAAACTGGATAAAGGGTACACAGGACCTCTCCATACTATCTCTGCAGCTTCCTGGGAATCTGAGGTGATCCCAAAAACAAAACAAACAAAACCCCACCTAAAGTTGAAATCCAGGTTCCACCACTTCCTGAGTGAACTTGGGTTCGTTTAACCAATCTGTTCTTGGTTCCGTCATGCATAAGATGAAATAACATTGTGTACCATATTATGGTAAGAAATAACTGAAATAGTGTGGGTTGTTTGTTTGTTTGTTTCTTAAAAACTAACTTTGATTTTCCCGTGTTGTAGAGCCAGACAAGATCAAGCCCGTTTCAAATTTTTGATTATTTACATCCAGTTCATGTCCAGACCATACAGCTAATATCTGGGACCTTACATGGCTAATAAAATGTTTTAAGCATCCCTCTAACAACAAAGAAAACGTTGGCCCCCAGGATGAACACGGAAGGCCTGGACACTGACACTGAGCCTATCAAGGTGCCGGCATGGGCAACTCTCTCGTCCGACCTTATTCACACCTTACCTTGAGAATCAAAATATGCCCCCCCAAAAGTACAGGATGTTTACAACCCCCCGTTATTCACTGAACAAGAACAAAAATCATATGGATGTTTAACAAATCAAAATCCACTTAGGAAAACGACATACGTATAGACAGATAAACCCAAAAGAACAGAACAGGAAGCCAAGAAATAAATCACATATGTATAGAGATTTAGTATATGAAAAGGGTATTATCGGAAATGAGTCAGGGAAAGATGGGTTATTCAGTAAATTGTGTTGTAACAATTGAGTAGCCACTTGGGGAAAAAGGATATTAGACCCACACACTACATTAGGAGAGAATCTAAATAAATTAATGACTTAGATGTGAAAATAAAGCAATAAAAGTATTTGAAGAAAGTGGACATTTCTTTTATAACCTTGAAGTAAGGATAGTTTTCTAACCACGACACATAATGAGGAAGCCACAGAAGACAGAACTGACAAAGTAGACCATATAAAAATCAAAGAAGTTCTTCATGGAAAAAAGACACACACACACACACACACACACACACACACACACACACAGAATAAATGAGGAAAAAACTCTTTCATAATAAAGATTTCTAGGTATGTTATTAGTTTTTGAATTTTCTTTGTGTTGTTGTTGTTGTTTTTAAGCCAAGTGAAGGGATGCCTAGGTGGCTCAGTCAGTTAAGTGTCTGCCTTTGGCTCAAGTCATGATCTCAGGGTCCTGGGATCAAGTCCCACATTGGGCTCCCTGCTCAACCTGGAGTCTGCTTCTCCCTCCCCCTCTGCC
>NW_023202904.1:8596-9456 GCF_002007445.2 Ailuropoda melanoleuca
ATGAGCGGGGGAGGGGCAGAGGGAGAGGGAGAAGCAGGCTCCCCACTGAGCAGGGAGCCTGATGTGGAGCTCGATCCCAGGACCCTGGGATCATGACCTGAGATGAAAGTAGACAGCCAACCAACTGGAGCCACCCAGGCACCCCTAAAAGAAGTTCTTGAATCAGAAAGGAAATGACAGAAGGAGGAAACTTGGGACATCAGGAACCATAGAAAGAGTAAAAATTTAGGTAAATACAATAGACATTCTTTCACCTCTTGAGTTTTCTAAATTGTGTTTGATGGTTGAGGGAAAAAAATTGTATTATTTGATGTGGTTCTCAGTGTATGTAGAGGAAATATTTAAGACAATTACATGACAAATGTGGGAGGTAGAGGAACTTAGGAGGAGGGAAGGTTTCTATACTTTATTCAAACTGGTAAATGTCAACACCAGTAGACTGTGATAAGTTTTGCATATGTAATATAATGCCTAGAGCAATTACTGAGAAAGCGATATGAAGACATACACTCAAAACATACACTGATAAATCAAAATGAAGTTCTAAAAAATGTTTTAGTAACCCACAAAAGGGAAAATGGAGAAACAGAAAATGAAAAATAGAATACTTAAGCCCTAACATCAATAACTACATTAAATGAAAACAGTCTAAATTCACCAATCAGAGATTGGCAGAATAGATAAAAATCATAACCCAACTATATGCTGTCTGCAACAAACTGCATACAAGAACCTGGATGGCACTCAAAGGCATTATGCTGGGTGAAAGATAAAAAAAAAAAATCTCGGAAGGTCACATATTGTATTATTCCATTAGGTCACATTCCCAGAATGAAAAAATTATAAATGTGGAAAAGAGA
>NW_023202905.1:0-823 GCF_002007445.2 Ailuropoda melanoleuca
TGATCTCCAGAGCATGTATCCACAACTCTTTGTATCCCTTATTTGTAGGGTCATGACAGAACATGAGCCTAAAGTGAGGCTTGACTTGAGGGGGGAAGTCAAGTGGTCCCATTAGCAAAGTGTAAAGCACGGTAGCTTATTACAACACAAGACACCTATTAAAAATCCCAAGCCAGGGGCGCCTGGGTGGCACAGTCGTTAGGCGTCTGCCTTAGGCTCAGGGCGTGATCTTGGTGTTCCGGGATCGAGCCCCACATCAGGCTCCTCCACTAGGAGCCTGCTTCTTCTTCTCCCACTCCCCCTGCTTGTGTTCCCTCTCTCANTGTGTTCCCTCTCTCATTGGCTGTCTCTGTCTAATAAATAAAGAAATAAATCTTAAAAAAAAAAAATCCCAAGCCAGCTCTACTGAAGTATCAGAATGTGTGTGGTTGTGTGGGCATGCCTCCACACACATGCACACACACACACACACACACACACACACATACACATGCACACACACATTTTCCTCCAGAACACTAAATTGACTTTCTCACATCAGTTTGACCATAGTATTGTGGAAGAAATAGTTCTCCTGTGATTAGTCTCACTTGACAGGAAGGATGGTGAAGCCCTGTGAGAGCTCACAAAACAGGAGTTATGTGGATACAAGAACTTAGGTCCCCCGAGTATCTGGCTCAGTGTTCTTTTCAAAAGAAGCTGCTAATTTCCTTTAGTAATGTAGACAAAGAATCAATGTGTTTGAGATTACATCATATTCAGTGGTACCCTAAAAAAAACCACCAAGTTGTTTCTATGTAATCAAATTTGTCAGTGCAGTCAC
>NW_023202907.1:0-1146 GCF_002007445.2 Ailuropoda melanoleuca
ATTTGAGTCCAAATAAGAAACACTGTATTGAACTTTTATTCTCTTTATTTCTTTCTAAAAATATTTATTTTTAGCAGGCACTAGTAACACAGTGGATGACCAGCTAGCCATAATCTTTGCTGTAAAACCGGTGGCTTCATGACCGCCAAGACTTCTTTGACACTCCTCCTAAGACTTCTTTTGAATCTGGATTGGCTGCGTGACTGGCTTCTTTGGCCAATAGTGATGTTATGCCAGTGGACTCGTTTCCTGGGGCTGCTCTACCGCAGTGCCACCAACTGGTTAGTTCCAACAACAGACACGTGTTCTGTCACACTTCCGGAGTTGAGAAGTCCACGGTAGGTGTTGGCTGGGTGGGTTCCTTCTCAGAACTCTGGAAGTGAATCTATTTCATGCCTCTCCCCTGGCATTTGGTGGTTTGTTACCAACATTGGGCTTACAGATGCACCATCCCAATCTCTGCCTTTCCAGTCACAGGGCAGTTTCTCTGTGTGTCTTCACATTGTCTTCTCATTGTTCATGTCTGCGTCTGGGTCCAATATCCCCTTTTTATAAGGATGCCAGTCATATTGGATTAGAGCCCAATATGAAATATTAAATGACTTGCCCAAGCTCACACAGCTAGAGAGTGGCTAAGATGGAGTTCAAGGCCACGTCTGTGACTTTAATTGTATTTCCTCCTAAGACTTCTTTTGAATCTGGATTGGCTGCGTGACTGGCTAGATAATAATTGACAACCATAGGTAATAATATTTGTAGTAATGAAGACAACCACCTTGCTTTTGAGAATATTTGCAGAGTCTACTTCCAAATAAGGTCACATTCTGAGATCCTGGTGGCTAGGATGCTAATACATCTTTTTTGTTTGTTTGTTTGTTTGTTTGTTTGTTAAATAGAACACCCATAAGATTCAACTCATTACAGTCAGTATTTGGACCCATGTTTTAAGAGGTTGACAACCTCTACCTTCACTCTATTGGAACATTGCTTTTGGAAACCATGTCACGGGGAACCCAAATAGCCTAGTGGAGAGGCCCATCTGGAGAGGAAGCGGGGGTGCCCCTAGCCAACAGTCCTCACTTGACTCCCCAGTACCAGCTTACCAGCTGGGCATGAGCCGTCTTGGATGGGGAACCCCCAGAAACT
>NW_023202908.1:0-1641 GCF_002007445.2 Ailuropoda melanoleuca
CTGGTGATGGGTAGTAAGGAGGGCACGTATTGCATGGTGCACTGGGTGTTATACTCAACTAATGAAGCATCTAACTTTACATCGGAATCCGGGGATGTCCTGTATGGTGATTAACATAATATAATAAAAAAAACATTAAAAAAAAGTTAAAAATTGAGCTATCCTATGATCCAGCAATTGCACTTCTGTTTATTGACCCCAGATATATAGATGTAGAGAAGAGAAGGGCCATATGCCTGCCAATGTTCATAGCAGCACTGTCCACAATAGCTAAATAGTGGAAGATGCTGAGATGCCCTTCAACAGATGACTGGATTAAGAAGATTTGGTCCATATATACAATGGAATATTACTCAGCCATCAGAAAGAATGATTACCCAACATTTGCAGCAACATGGTAGGGAATGTAAGAGATTATGCTAAGTGAAATAAGTCAAGCAGAGAAAGACAATTATCATATGGTTTCACTCATTTGTTTAACATAAGAAATAGCAGGAAGGCTGGTAGGAGAATGAAGGGAAGAATGAAGGAGGGCTAAAGAGAAAGGGGAATGAACTATGAGAGACTATGGACTCTGTGGAAAAAAAACTGAAGGCTTCAGAGGGGAGGGGGTGGGGGTTTGGGATAGGCCGGTGATAGGTATTAAAGAGGGCATATATTGCATGGAGCACTGGCTGTTATACGCAAATAATGAATCATGGAACACTATATCAACAACTGAGGATAAACTTCATGGTGACTAACATAACATAATAAAAAATTTATTTAAAAAATAAAGCTCAGGTAGAATTCATCTTGTAAAGCAAAAAAAAAAAAAGTAAATGTGACCATTGATTTAAGAGGTGTGTTGTTGTAGAAGTAATTCAACTGAATATAGTAATTGAATGCAAACAGATTCGGATCTTGTTTATCTTCATTTCTTTTCTTTCATTTCTTAAGATAAACCAAATGCCATGGCTCCACAACATGGTTGGTTTTGTGGTATCTCCTGGGGAGATCTGTAGCACTCAGTCCTCATCTCCTTTTGATGCGTTTTTAGTGAATAAGTAGGTATTCCAGCTATACATCACTCTTTGAGTTTCCCAAAGCATGGCAGGGCTGTGAGTGTCTCACTCAGTACTTCTACGACTGAACACAGAGTTATCTTGACCTCTCCGCACATGGTGATTGTGTCAGGACAATGCAAGTCTAGGGGGTTCTGGCCTAGATCTCTTCACGGAAACATGGATATAAATAACTATCCATCCACAGACCTACCATTTTGAGAGTACTGGATTCCACATAAAAGCACAGAAATGGGAAAAGGCAAATTGAAGATAATACAAAGGACAGTTTCACTCCCTCCATAGGGAAGAGAGACTCAAGTGAGCATCCAAGGTCACTGTGGACACAAATGTCAAGCCCACTTAACCATAGATCCTGTGAGTCAGGCCATTTGTGTTATGTTCTTCCTGACCAGCCCCAAATTTCTGGCTAAATTGACTCATAAAAAACTTTCTCTGTCAAATTCCAAAAATGACCATTTCTCCAAATAAGCAAACACCAATGCAATGGTACAAGGTTTAAAAATATCAGAGAAACATGACACTCACAAAATAAAATGAAACACAAGCAAATGACCATAAGGAAATGAAGAGCTAA
>NW_023202909.1:0-700 GCF_002007445.2 Ailuropoda melanoleuca
ATACACAAGCCAACTCTTAACCAGAATAAAGAGACATATAGATAAAAATACGTTAATAGTAGGGGACCTCATCACTCCACTATCAGAAATAGAGAGAGCACCCATACAGAAAATCGACAAAGAAACAAGGGCTTTGAATGCCATACTCGATGAGTTGGACCTCATAGATCTATATAGAACATACACCACAGAACCAAAGACTACTTATTCTACTAATGCCCATGGAACATTCTCAAGAATAAACCATGTTCTGGGACACAAAACAGGTCTCAACCAATACCAAAAGACTGAAATTATTCCCTGCATATTCTCAGACCACAGTGCTTTGAAATTTGGAACTCAACCACAAGGAAAAATTTGGAAGANTACCACAATGCTTTGAAACTGGAACACAACCACAAGGAAAAATTTGGAAGAAATCAAACACTTGGAGACTAAGAACCATCCTGCTCAAGAATGATTTGATAAACAAGGAAATCAAAAATCAATTAAAACAATTTATGGAGACCAACGAGAATGAAAACACAACGTCCAAAACCTATGGGATACTGCAAAAGCAGTCCTAAGGGGGAAATACATAACTGTCCAAGCCTCACTCAAAAGAATAGAAAAATCTAAAATGCATTTTGTATATTCTCACCTCAAGAAGCTGGAACAGCAACAGAGGGACAGGCCTAATCCATGCACGAGGAAGCAGTTG
>NW_023202910.1:0-955 GCF_002007445.2 Ailuropoda melanoleuca
GAGGTGGGAGGGAGGGATGAATAGGTGGAGCACAGAGGATCTTGAAGGCAGTAAAGTATTCTTTCTGATACTGTTAACAGTGAATACATTCATTATACAGTTGTCAAACTCCAGAAAATATAAACACCAAGAGTAAACCCTAATGTAAACTATGGACTTTAGGTGATAACGATAATGTAGTTTCATCAGTTGTAAAGAATATTGGTGGTGGGGGAGGCTAGCATGTCTATATGTGTGTGGGGTGGTACCTAAAACTGCTCTAAAATATAAAATTTTTTTAAAGCAAAAGCAGTTTCACAATGTTTATATATAACTTTCTAGCTCTTATAATTTTGTGCCCCCGGTGGGCAGCAAGGTTGGAATCATTTAAGAAGCACAAAACAAGAGCCACAATAATTTATTTAAAAGGAATTCTGTTATTTACCCACATTTTCTAAACAACATTAAAGAATTCCAATTCATAAAACAAAATGGCACTTCTAAAACATTGGTTTCTCTACTCTCCATTTCCTCTGTACCCCAAAGCTACTCTGGAAATTCTCACATGACAAACTTTTATGTCTGCCACCTGCTTCACTCTTTTTTTCCCCCTCCCTCTCCTCTTATCCCTTCTCTCTAAGACCTTATTATATTATCAATTAACCTCACACTCAAAAAGCAAGATATCTTTCTCTTTAGCAGGGGGAAAGGGAAATAGTTTTATACTATTTGTTAGAGGGACAAGGTTGTGAATACTCTCATATGAATTATTTTTATCCTGTCACATAAGAAATAGAAGTGTCAGGGAACCTGGGTGGCGCAGTCGTTAAGTGCCTGACTTTGGCTCAGGGCGTGATCCCAGCGTTCTGGGATCGAGTCCCATATCAGGCTCCTCTGCTAGGAGTCTGCTTCTTCCTCTCCCACTCCCCCTGCTTGTGTTACCTCTCTCACTGGCTGTCTCTGTCAAATAAATAAA
>NW_023202912.1:0-399 GCF_002007445.2 Ailuropoda melanoleuca
TTGTGACGATCTATGGTCTGGCTTCTGCCTTGTTCTTTTTAGAATTTTTTTATTGATGCCTTAGTTCAGGGTTTGGCGAACTTTTTCTGTAAAGAGCCAGATAGTCTTTCAGGCTTTGTGGTCCACAGGTGTCTGTTCAAGTACTCAGCTCTGACTCTGCAGTACAAAAGCAGCCCTAGACGGTACATACATGAATGGGGGTGGGCGTGTTCCAACTTTACTTTCAAAAACAGGCAGTAGGCCAGATTTGGCCTGTGAGCCACCCCCTGCTGACACCTACCTTAGAGAGAGCTGCAGCAAGGGCAGGCTTAGAAAATGGCACCCAGTTGGAAAGGATGGCACCTGAATTAGATGGCATAATCGATAAGCCAGAATAGTGTTGAGAAGCTGGACCTGGGC
>NW_023202912.1:7356-7745 GCF_002007445.2 Ailuropoda melanoleuca
CCTCCCCATCCTCCCTCCCCTATAGAAGACCTGCCCCATCTGTAGAGCAGCCCATCCCCATCTTCCTGAACCAACTTCGTGCTTCATCCCATGCACCTGCTGGCTGGGGACCCCTGCAATGCTCCCCACAGTGCGGGGAGTGGGGGGCTCCCGAGTTAGCTGTTCTCCGGGCCGGGATCGCCACACTCATCTGTGCAGACGCCTCCAGGGAGCCTTGGGACTCACGGCCTTGGTTCCTAAGTGTGGTCACATGGAGGTTCACTGCCTTGGAGGTCAACTTGAAGGACAGAGAGGGCCAGGTGCAGAGGGATCTGGAGACCCAGGGGCCTCAGCACCCCCAGGGGGCAGTGGGAGCAATACCTCCGTGTGTCCCTTTTACTTGTGACAAA
>NW_023202913.1:0-776 GCF_002007445.2 Ailuropoda melanoleuca
GCACGGTTTTAAGCATTCATCATTCAAATTCATGATTAATGTTCCCCACAGCGAGTCTTCATGTCCGTGTATAGGATCTCTTGTTTCCTGCCAGAAGCTGTGGGCTGCTGGTCAGCACTCCGGTGTGACCCGTCCTGACTGAGCTCCGTGCACTCTGTGGCTGGGGGTCCTGCCACTCCATCAGGATTTGTGGGCTGGTTGTGTAGCTTGTGTCTTGATTATTCGAGACTTTAGGAAGTTCGTCCTTCCTTCCTTCCTTCCTTCCTTCCTTCCTTCCTTCCTTCCTTCCTTCCCTCCCTCCCTCCCTCCCTCCCTNCTCCCTCCCTCCCTCCCTTCCTTCCTCTCTCTCCCTCTCTCTCTTTCTTTCTTTTTTTAAAGATTTTATTTATTTATATATGTGAGAGGGAGAGTGCAGCTGGGGGAGGGACGGGGGGGGAGGGAGAAGCAGGCTCCCCTTCTGAGCAGGAAGCCCAAAGTGGGACTCGATCCCAGGACCCTGGGATCATGACCTGAGCCAAAGGCAGACACATAACTGACTGAAGGACCCAGGCACTGCAGAAGTCCTTTCTTAATTGTGAATTCTTAGGGTTCCTTAATCAGGTATTGGAACTTTTCAAAATTCTGAAGGAAGCCTTTCAGGTAGGTTTTCCTGCTCACCCTGCAATTCATTCATTCATTCATTCATTCATTTTAGAAAGAGCGTGAGAGAGAGCACGAGTGGGGGGAGGGGCAGAGGGAGAAGGAGAATCTCGAGCAGACTCCCTGCTGAGCATGGA
>NW_023202914.1:0-1468 GCF_002007445.2 Ailuropoda melanoleuca
CCGGCTTGAATGCTACCTTCCGTGGAAGGCAGCCTGTCCGGGCACTTTGTGTAGGCGACGAGCAATGTGGAATACATCTAAGGGCCCAGAATCCCCTCTGGTGGGACAGCCCAAGATCAGAAGTTTATCTCAATGTCATGGGAAGAGCACCAAAGTGAGAACCTTGACTGCTCTCTTGGTCGCACTGACCTTGGGGCTGGTGATGGTCATACCTCACATAGATAGGCAGGGGGGGCCTCTTGGCTGTGCCTCAGCTTCCTGGCTGGACCTGGTCTCTCAGCCAGTCAAGGAAGGGAAATGCCTTGTCTTCATCACGGATCTTCACTGATCCTGGTTCCCCATCTGAATAATGAGGAAAAAATAATATCACGCTGACAGCCCCTTGGGCTCGCCAAGAAAAGAGCGTAGGCACACCCAGGAAAGCACATGGCGATCACTGTAGTTACAGATGATGACATAGTCAGGCCTCGAGAGCCAGGTGTCTGACCAGAGCATCCCTGGTTCCACTTTCTCAGGGGCTTAGCAGCATGTCGGTAGTAGCTGCATAGCAAATGTAAGACTTGGTAGGTTGTTAAAGGGACGTGTGTTCTCACGGGCGTGCACAGGAAGGGGCGGCAGCAAGGCCAAAGACAAAGAGGGCATTCTCCCATAGCCCGCAGGGGTGCCTGGCTGGGAAAGCCGGGAGACAACTAGAGCAGAGACCCTGGAGCTCATCCCACTGGCCAACTGGGTGACCAGGCTCTGGGCACCGTGCCCCAAGTGGTTACACTGCATCCGTCTCTTGCCACATTAATATCACAGCTTCAGGGGCAGGAGGGACGAACGAGACGGGTGACAACGCCCCCTTGACAAGCCATTTCCCTTCCTTGACTGGCTGAGAGACCAGGTCCAGCCAGGAAGCTGAGGTACAGCCAGGAGGCCCCCCTGCCCATCTATGTGAGGTATGACCATCACCAGCCCCGGGGTCTTGAGTGGGGGATATTCGAGAAGACAAGATGGCCAGGTGATGCTCTGACCCACTCCCCACCCCCGCCAAGTCCGTAACCCGGGCCCTTTTACACAAGTGCACGCAGGGCCGGTGGGCCTGTCCTGCCCACCAACATCCACAGCAACCACATCCCCCACACCCTCTTCCCGTCGCAGCTGAGTGGAAACACATCCACCAGGGAAACTTTTCAGAGGTTATCAGGAGTGACCCAGAGAGAGGAGCCGAGAGTGGTGAGCACAAGTGCCTTTGCAGCTGGGTGCCAGGGCCCATTCCAGGGGGCCACCTGGCAGGGGAGGCAGTACTGGCTCTTACTGGGGGACTTTGAGCCACTGTGCCCAGCCTGGGGGAGCAGGAGAGAGGCGGGGCCAGACAGGAAGTGGGGAGTCCTGTGCCTCTCAGAGTCCAGGGTGCCAGCGTGCTGGTGGGCCTCAGAGGGGCCTGGCAAGGGCTTCAGCCTCCAAAGAGACAAGGGACCTCCTC
>NW_023202915.1:0-797 GCF_002007445.2 Ailuropoda melanoleuca
GGGATGTACTGTATGGTGACTAACATAATTTTAAAAATATTATTATAAAAAAATAAAATAAAAAATAAAGCTGGAAACAATCTCTATCCACACCAACTACTTAAAAAATATAATTTTGCCATGTTCACTCTTAGGAAAGCTGCCAAACATTAACAGATGTGCAGCAGAGAGAAATCTGGTTGAATTTTTAAGGATTTATGCAGAGCAAAAAAAAAAATCCTACAAATGAAATTACAAACACTATATTGCACTCCATAATTTCTTCAAAATTAAAACTAGTCTAAGTGACATGAGAAATACACAAGTTATGTCAGGACAAGGGGAGAAAGGGAAGAGGGAGAAGGACTTCCCAGGAAAATATAGGAAATTCTAGGGAGAATTGATATGCTCACTCTGGATAATGTTGATTGTGAACCTGTGTATATCAGCTCACACACACTGCATATGTGCAGTTCAACCCGCATCAAGCACACACATCACAATTCCTAAAACAGAAATGACTCAGAAGGAACACACAATTATTGAATGTTAGAAAATACACCTGCATGAACTCTTATTCTGTCTATGTTTCAGGGAAACTCTAGAGCAGGCAAAATCATCCTGTCCCCATTATTGGAAGAGTTCCACATTCCTCAGGAGCCCGCCCACTCTGACTTCCAGGTGGTTCGTGGAGCAACAGGTCCTCTGGGAAGACCACAGAGCCAGGCTGGGATTAACTCTCACCCTGTACATGCTCTTGGACACCTCACAAAACCTCTAAGATTCTGGATGTAGGTTTAGAATTCTTTATGGGATAA
>NW_023202919.1:0-314 GCF_002007445.2 Ailuropoda melanoleuca
GGTAAACAGATAAAGAATATAAAGAATTTTATATATATATATATATATATATGAATATTACTGAGCCATCAAGGAAAATGAAATCTTACCATTTGCAATGACATGGATGGAACTAGAAGGTATTATGCTAAGCGAAATAAATCAATCAGAGAAAGACAATTATCATATGATTTCAGTCATGTGGAATTTAAGAAACAAAGCAGAAGGGGGAATGAACCATGAGAGACTATGGACTCTGGGAAGCAAACTGAGGGCTTCAGAGGGGTGGGGGGTGGGGGATTGGGATAGGCTGGTGATGGGTATTAAGGAGGGCA
>NW_023202919.1:379-1159 GCF_002007445.2 Ailuropoda melanoleuca
GTCAAAAACTAGGGTTGTACTGTATGGTGGCTAACATAACATAATAAAAAATTATTATAAAAAACAAGAACAACAGAGGATCATAGAGGAAGGGAGTGGAAAATGAAGTAAGAGGAAATCAGAGAGGTAGACAACCCATAAAAGATGGTGAACTCCAGGAAACAAACTGAGGGTTGCTAGGGGCAAGGAGGGTAGGGGGATGGGGTAACTGGGTGTTGAGCATTAAGGAGGGCACTGAAGTAATGAGCACTGGGTGTTGTATGCAAATGATGAATCACTAAACTCTACCTCTGAAACTAACAATAGACTAGTTAATTAATTGAATTTAAATAAAAAATGTTTAAAAAGAATAGAATAGAATAAAGCACAATAGAAAATATCAGAGTGCATTGTACATAATCAGGGTATAGTAAATCATTTTCATGCTAAGTTCAACAGACATTTCTTTTTTTAATATATTAAATAAGTTGACTATAAATGAATGAGTTCACCACACCAAAACAAACAAACAAACAAACAAACAAAAAACAACCCCACAAACACAACGGTCTCTTGGCCCCAGGCTTCACTGAATAGGCTGTCAGGTGACCTCAGGTAAAAGCTTTCAGCTTCCATTCTCTCTGACCCTTTCCTGACATAACTGCTGAGCTCTGAGACTCACCTGGATGGGGTCTCTGAGAGGGAGGTCTTCATGTGGAGGTCCAAATTCCTCCCTGGATGGTTGATGGTGGAGACTGAAGCTCTGTTCCCAGACAGGACAGCAGGAAGGAGTGAAGCATG
>NW_023202920.1:0-1144 GCF_002007445.2 Ailuropoda melanoleuca
ATTATGTTATGTTAGTCACCATACAGTACATCATTAGTTTTTGATGTAGTGTTCCATGATTCGTTGTTTGCCTGTAACACCCACTGCTCCATGCAATACGTGCCCTCCTTAATACCCATAACTGGCCTATCCCAATCCCCCCACCCCCGTCCCCTCTGAAGCCCTCAGTTTGTTTTCCAGAGTCCATAGTCATGGTTCATTCCTCCTTCTGTTTACCCTTGCCTTCATTCTTCCTGTCCTTCCTCTACCGATCTCCCTGCTATTCCTTATGTTCCATAAATGAGTGAAACCATATGATAATTGTCTTTCTCTGCTTGACTTATTTCACTTAGCATAATNCATTATCTCCTCCAGTCCTGATGATCAGAAAGTCAGGTACACATTAAGGGCGGGAAAAAATCAAAGAAAGAATAAGAGACGGTAAAATAAAAACTTACTTTTCTTATTCTTTTTTATATGATTTTATTTATTTATTTGACAGAGGGAGAGAGAGAGAGAGAACAAACAGGGGGAGAAGCAGAGGGAGAGGGAGAAGCAGGACCTCCACTGAGCAGGGAGCCTGATATGGGGCTCAATCCCGGGACCCTGGGATATACTTATTATATACCTATAATAGTTATGTATAAGTGAAATGAATGACAAGGTTGAGAGGAAGGAACTAAGATTATTTTCTTATTATAAGCTATACTACCCACATAATAGTACAGTATTATTTGAATTTGGACACAAGTTAGATATAAATGGATATTTATAACTATAAGGCAATCATTAAAAAAAAGTAAAATAAAAAAGTAAAGCTAATATGCTAAGAAAGGAGAGAAAATGGAATCACAAAATCAATTGAAACCAGAAAAAAGCAGAAAACAATAATATGAACAAAGAGCAGTGGCCCCTGGGTGGTCAGTCCATCTGCCATCAGCTGAGGTCATGATCCCAGGGTTCTGGGATCAAGCCCCATGTCTGGCTCCCCTCTCAGGGGGAAGCCTGCTTCTCCCTCTTCCTCTACTGTTCCCATGCTTATGCTCTCTCGCTCTCTCTGTCAGATAAATAAATAAAACCTTAAAAAAAATAAAAAGAAAAAAATATGAACAAAGAGCAAAGGAAAAAAATAGAAAACAACAATATGGTATTATTCCAGCTGTAT
>NW_023202921.1:0-832 GCF_002007445.2 Ailuropoda melanoleuca
AGTAAAATTCACTTTTTTTCCTAGAAAATACAGGATAGATTTTTCTGGGGAAAATTACAATTTTAGAAGGGTCTAGCTCAGTGTCTGGCACTGAGAAAGTATACAATCAATATTCACTTGCCTCCCCTTATGGGAAGAATTCTATCGCTAGGATAGGAGTTCATTCATCTATTCATTAAATTATCACGTATTTTTCAAGCATGAGCTATGTGTAAGGCACAGGTCTAGAGCCTGGGAAATAGGGCTGCCAGATTTAGCAGAGAAAACTACAGACCATTCCATCAAATTTCAATCTGAGATATACAACGAACAATTTTTAGTATATTTATATCCCATGTGATATTTGGGATATACTTACACTAAAAACTTAAGCCATCATGTATCAAATTTAACCAGATGCCCTATATTGTATCAGGGGACACTNGGGACACTACTGACAACAGGGCAGTGACCAAGACACACACCATCCCTGCTTCCCACACAGCCATAGCCATTCTAGCCTCTGGACCTCCCAAGCTTGAATTCCCATCTGGCAGATTCCAGGTGGAAAGCCTGGGCCAGAGACCGACCATCTCTTCAGAGGCACATGGCCACTGACATTCATCAGATGTCACTCTGTATTATAATTGCAACTTTATTTCCCTGTGACACTCTTCGGCACTTAAGGGGACAGGGCTCTTATCTCTTCTTTCTTGTATCCCTGGACTCTATCTAGCACAGTGTCCGGAACTAGAAGATGCTCAGGACAGACCAGCTGAATAAGTAAGTGGCCAATGCATAAACGGTCACACGGGCATCAAGGGCAATGCCAGACGTGCTCCAGGCTCCTAAG
>NW_023202922.1:0-1056 GCF_002007445.2 Ailuropoda melanoleuca
GTCTATATGTCCAAGTTTTTATCCCCTATCTACTGCAATTATTTATTATAGTATGATTCAAATATATATATATGTAAACATATATATGTGTATATACATATATATATATATACACACACACACACACTCTGCATATGTATTTTTTTAGATGGTTGAAATAGCTGGTTAGACATGTAAGCACAAGAGAAACTTGAGTATTTGGACTTTTCAGAGGTTTAATCTTTATCAGCCACTACATTTAAATTTTTTTTTACCTCTATGATAATTTTCCATTGCATTTATTGAAGATCGTGCTGAAGAAACAAAGAACAACAACCAGAAGACTCAGAGGGAACCACAGGTAGTTCAGTGGGCTCTCGTAGAATCAGAAGGTAGTCTCAGTTGGGAGTTACAGATCTGCTCTTGGCCCCAGGTTCTACACATAGTCGTTCTGATACCCTAGGCAAGTCGTTTCCTCCTTCTGACCCTCAGTTTCCCTTCTCTGTAAAACTNCTCTGTAAAACTATAAGTTCATATAAAGTCGTTCAACCTATTCTTCCAGCTCTAACATGCTTCATGTGTTTTCTCATTGGAATCAATGTGGAAACATTTTTAAATGACCCAAATTTAAAGTCCATAAGGTGAATAATATATTAAATATTCATTGGGTAAAGGAAGGCCTTTGCTTTAGTTATTGGGAACTTCTCTTTGACAAGGACACCTGAATTTGGTATGTCATTGGGAATAAGTCTCCATCTCTTTGTCCTACCTTACTATTTTGTTTCTTTATTGTGACTTAAAGTCATGTTACTTGAGAGGTGTTTTTTTTGTTTGTTTGTTTTGTTTTGCTTTGTTTCTTATGTCTCATAGTAGGTAAGTCTGGATCAGAGCTAGGAAATTGAAGAAGGGAGTGTTTACACGGAACTCTCCCTTCATCTTCCTTGTCTTTAAAAGCATGTCTGCTTCCTTCATCCCACTTTCTTGTGTGGCCTCACACTGAGAACAGGCTTGCTTAGCACCTGTAGGACTGAGCTCTCTGCTTTAGGTACCCTCCCTTTCTCCTCCTGGATTTTAGTT
>NW_023202923.1:0-1274 GCF_002007445.2 Ailuropoda melanoleuca
TGGGTGGGTGGGTGGACAGATGGATGTGTGAGGTAGATAGCTGTGTGAATGGACAGATGGATGGCTGTTTGGATGGATGGACAAATGGATGGATGGACAGGTAGATGAATGTGTGGGGATGGAGGATGGGGGTAGATGGATGTGTGGATGGATGGAGCATGGATGGGGGAAGGACAGATGGGTGGATGGTCCCCCAGAAAGTGTATGGCTTGGGGGAGAGGCAGATAACTTGACCTCAAAAGCTCCTTGTCCAGGGCCCTGGTCTCAGGAGCGCAGTGTGAGGGGCAGAACTCGCCAGGGTGGGCCAGGCCAGGTGCCCACAGCAGGTGTGGAACACTGGACCCTCACTCACCGCCAATCTTATACACATCCTGCAATGGCAGACGCAGGGGCTTATCCGTGGGGCGCGTCGGGGGCAGGATTGTGTCCAGGGCCTCCAGCAGGGACACGCCGCTGGCGTTCCCCTCCTTACGCTCCACTTTCCAGCCCTTGAACCACGGCATCTGAACGGGAAGAAGAAGGTATCCATTGGAGGTAGAGACCACCTACACCCACCCTGCCCCACACCCTAGCCACACGGCCTCTCCAGGACTCTCCAGGAACCCTGGTGGGGGTATCTGATTGAGGGGGACTTGGGGAGCAAGGGAGCACACACCTACCCTCTCCACTGTCTAACGGCCAACTGTTTACCCTAAGCCAGGTCATGTCCATCAAGATGGTGCACAGCTGACCCCTGCACCATCCCTACCCCCCAGTTCACATGCCAACATCACAGACGCCTTGGGAAAGGAGGTCTGGGAAAAGAAGCAGAGCCCAGCCCAGCTCAGCCCCCCTTTCCTGCACCCTCAGATCCCTGGGCAGGGCTGGCAACAGAGCGGGAGGGGCCAGAGTCTGGCCAGTGGCCAGGCTAGAGGCAGAGTCCAGCCTCGGCGCCCGACCACTATGCCAACTGTCTCCAGGCACAGCTGACCCTTCCCTGTCTAGCAGACCCAGTGCCCTCCTGGCAGGGGGCCCCCGGCTGGCTGGCCACAGGCAAGGAGAAGGGGAGGGGCCAGCAGCACTGCCCAGTCCATTCCCAGGGACCGTGTCCTCTAGACAGCACAGATCCACGGCGAGCGCCCTGAGCAGCAGGTCAGGAAGGGGGATGTCAGGGAGAGGGTGTTCTTTCGGCCTCCCCAGGAGGGTGGAGAGTGCAGTCAACTCACCCCATGGCTACATGACATCCTGTGTGGGACCCACCACACGCAAACATGCAGGGTCCCCAGCCTTGCCCC
>NW_023202924.1:0-1391 GCF_002007445.2 Ailuropoda melanoleuca
ACATACAAATGGCTAACAGACACATGAAAAAATGTTCAAAATCATTAGCCATCAGGGAAATTCAAATTAAATTTTTTTTAAGATTTTATTCATTTATTTGACAGAGAGGGAGACAGCCAGCGAGAGAGGGAACACAAGCAGGGGGAGCGGGAGAGGAAGAAGCAGGCTCNCCACCAGAGGAGCCCGATGTGGGGCTCGATCCCATAACGCCAGGATCACGCCCTGAGCCGAAGGCAGACGCTTAACGACTGAGCCACCCAGGCGCCCCAGGGAAATTCAGATTAAAACCACACTAAGATACCACCTTACACCAGTTAGAATGGCAAAAATTGACAAGGCAAGAAAGAACAATTGTTGGAGAGGAAGTGGAGAAAGGGGATCCCTCCTACATTGTTGGTGGGAATGCAAGTTGGTACAGCCACTCTGGAAAACAGTGTGGAGGTCCCTTAAAAAGTTAAAAATTGAGCTACCCTCTGATCCAGCCATTGCACTACTGGGTATTTACCCCAAAGATACAGACGTAGTGAAGAGAAGGGCCATATGCACCCCAATGTTCATAGCAGCATTGTCCACAATAGTTAAATCGTGGAAGGAGCTGAGATGCCCTTCAACAGATTAGTGGATTAAGAAGGTGTGGTCCATATATACAATGGAATATTACTCAGCTATCAGAAAGAATGATTTCTCAACATTTGCTGCAACATCCACGGCAGCGGAGGAGATAATGCTAAGTGAAATAAGTCAAGCAGAGAAAGACAATTATCACATGGTTTCTCTCATCTGTGGAACGTAAGAACTAGGAAGATCGGTAGGAGAAGAAAGGGATAAATGAAGGGGGGTAATCAGAAGGGGGAATGAAACATGAGACACTATAGACTCTGAAAAACAAACTGAGGGCTTCAGAGGGGAGGGGGTGGGGGAATGGGATAGGCTGGTGATGGGTAGTAAGGAGGGCACATATTGCGTGGTGCACTGGGTGTTATACGCAACTAATGAATCATCAAACTTTATATCAAAAACCAGGGATGTACTGTATGGTGACTAACATAATATAATAAAAAGTATTATAAAAAATAGAAAATAGAAAAATAATGGCTGAATAATAAAAAAATAAAAATAAAACATCTCTATTCTGAACAGATGGATTTGTCTGCTTCCTTATTAGCCCTGTAAGCATTCAAATGGATGTATGGAGGTCTGCCAGAGACCCTAATCCTGAAATGGGGAATTTTGATTAATGTTGCTTCTATGCCACTAGAGTCTTGCCTGAGGGCTCATGGAGTTCATGGATAGATGGACAGATAGATTTAAAAAAGTCTCTCTCTATTTACAGAGAGAGATACATATCTATGTTTCTGTAGGCTTTAAAGTTCAAGAGGAACTTTTGAAGA
>NW_023202925.1:0-1374 GCF_002007445.2 Ailuropoda melanoleuca
TAAAATTGACAGACCACTGGCAAAACTTATCCAAAAGCAAAGAGAAAGGACCGAAATTATTAAAATTATGAATGATAAAGGAGAGGTCATGACCAACACCATTGAAATTGGAAGGATTATTATAAATTTTTATCAACAGCTATGTGCCAAAAAACTAAGCAATCTGGAAGAGATGGAGGCCTTCCTGGAAACCTATAAACTACCAAGACTGAAACAGGAAGAAATTGATATCTTAAACCGGCCAATTAATTATGAAGAAATTGAGTCAGTGATAAACAACCTTCCAAATAACAAAACTCCAGGCCCGGACGGTTTTCCTGGGGAATTCTACCAAACATTCAAAGAAGAAATACTACCTATTCACCTAAAGCTATTTCAAAAAATAGAAACAGAAGGAAAGCTACCAAACTCATTCTATGAGGCTAATATTACCTTGATCCCCATACCAGGCAAAGACCCCCTCAAAAAGGAGAATTACAGACCGATTTCCCTAATGAATATGGATGCCAAAATCCTCAACAAGATCCTTGCTAATAGAATCCAACAGTACATTAAAAGGATTATTTATCAAGACCATCATCCCTGGCATGCAAGGGTATTTCAACGTTGGCAAATCGATCAATGTGATACATCATATCAACAAGAAAAGAGTCAGGAACCATATAATCCTCTCAATTGATGCAGAAAAAGCATTTGACATAATACAGCATCCTTTCCTGATTAAAACCCTTCAGAGTNCAATATACAGCATCCTTTCCTGATTAAAACCTTTCAGAGTGTAGGAATAGAGGGTACATTTCTCAATCTCATAAAAGCCATCTATGAAAAGCCTACCGCAAATATTATTCTCAATGGGGAAAAGCTGGAAGCCTTTCCCTTAAGATCAGGAACACGACAAGGATGCCCACTCTCGCCACTAGTACTAGAAGTCCTTGCAACAGCAATCAGAAGACAAAAAGGGATCAAAGTATCCAAATTCGGTAAGAAGAGGTCAAAATGTCTCTCTTCGCAGATGACTCCATATGGAAAACCCAAAATAATCCACTCCCAAACTATTAGAAGTTATAGAACAATTCAGTAATGTGGCAGGATACAAAATCAATGCCCAGAAATCAGTTGCATTTCTATACACGAATAACGAGACTGAAGAAAGAGNTCAGCAATCAGTTGCATTTCTATACAAGAATGACGAGAATGAAGAAAGAGAAATTAGGGAAACCATCCCATTTACAATAGCACCAAAAACCATACATTACCTTGGAATTAACTTAAGCAGAGATGTAAAGAACCTATATTCTAGAAATATAAATCACTCTTGAAAGACATTAAGGAAGACATAAAAAGATGGAAAAATATTCCATGCTCATGGATTGG
>NW_023202926.1:0-1450 GCF_002007445.2 Ailuropoda melanoleuca
GGGAAAATGAAGGGGGAAATCAGAAGGGGAGATGAACCATGAGAGACAATGGACTCCGAGAAACAAACTGAAGGTTTTAGAGGCTATGCGGGTGGGGGGATGTGAAGGCCTGGTGAAGTTTATTACGGAGGGCACAAATTGGGAGGAGTTAAGATGGCAGAGGAATAGGTGTCCCCTTTTTCAGCTGGACCCCTGAGTCAAGATGGATATGCACCAGACCATAATGACAACCCACAGAATCAGCCTGAGACACAGGAAGATACATCTGGATCTCTAGAAAGGAACATCTCCAGCGCTGAGTATTGAGGNTTGAGGTATGAAGAGGGGAGCCATGAATCCGCGCACAGATATGGGAAGACAAACTAAAGGGAGAGGGAGCTGACGCAGTCGGGCGCCGGGAAGCAGTAGCCACCTGCGCTGGGGAGCAGGCCAGACTTGCGGACCTACACATACGAGAGAGCTGACTGAAATCATGAGCCTGGGAACGCCCGTGTGACCAGACTGAAAACAGATGCTCCAGGGTGCGCATGAACCACTGAAAGAGGGAGCTCAGGAGCACGCACGGGAACTGGGGCAGCTGGTGGTTTTAGACATGCAAAGAACAGAGACATGCCAGCCCTGGAAGTGAGGGCTGGGACACTGGCTGTGGGGTGCACAACCCAGGATGCTGCAGGATTTTCAGCAGCATGGACAGAAACAGAGTTAAAGAGGCCAGAAGAGCTCAGTGGAGAGAGGACTGCGATCACTCCGTTCTGAGACAGAGGCTGGTATTCGGCCACTGCTGCTCTGACTCTCAGAAGAGGCACGGCAAACCGCCAGGGAAAGCTGCCAGAGAACAAAAGCCTGGAAAGACCAGCTCACAGTGTGCCCATCTCCATCCCCCCTTGCAGGGGACAGGGAGACTCTACTCAAACAGGGTTGCTGGAGTATCAGCTCAGCAGGCCCCTCCCCCAGAAGGCAGGGTGAAAATTCAAGAAGCCCATATCCCTAAGGTCTCTATAAAACAAGGGCACACTGCCTGGGTCCTGGTCAATAATTTGGGCTCTGGACAACCCCGCAACCTCTACTCATCAGAATTACAAGAAGGAGAAATCCCCCCAGCAAAGAAAAGATAATGAGTCTGTGGCCTCTGCCACAGAACTGATGGATATGGATATAACCAAATTACCAGAAATGGAATTCAGAGTAACAATGGTCAACATGATGTGTAGACTTGAAAAAGGTATCAACGAAAATGTTAATGAGAATATAGAATCTCTAAGGGTGGAAATGAGAGCGAATCTGGCAGAAATTAAAAATTCTATGGTGGTGAGGGCATGTATTGCATGGTGCACTCACTGGGTGTTATATGCAACTAATGAATCATGTAACTTTACATCAAACACCAGGGATGTACTGTATGGTGACTAACATAATATAATAAAAAAATTATATAAAAAAAGGTCTGTGT
>NW_023202927.1:0-1146 GCF_002007445.2 Ailuropoda melanoleuca
GGTGGCAAGCACTCCCCTCAAGATGGTCGTGTCAGCATCACCAGGGGGAAGTTTACACATGCAACTTTCCAAGCAAGTGCAGAGCTCCCTTTATGGCAGCATAGAATGTACCATCTTGTCCTGTCAAACTCTAGCAACTCAGGAATCTGGCAACAATGTTATGTTACTTTTTCTGTAAACTTCAAAGGATTCAGAATTGCTTATACAAAGAAAGTCACAGCAACATTTGCTGGGCATCTCTGAGTGCTTTCTTTGAAAAACTGTGCTTTATATTTGCATTGGTTCCGTTGGTGTATATTTTTGTAGTTATTTTTCTGGATCTGCCAACCTATAAGTTTATAAACTCAAAGCCTTAATTTTTTTGACCTGTAAGAGGAAGGTAATAGTTGTGGTGAATATACTTCAAGGTTGTGATGAATATCGAATCCGATAACATGTAACGTGGCGACTGCAGTGCTGGACACATGGTAAAATATTGTAAAAGTAATTCTCTCTCTTTTCATCTTTCCCACTCTCCCTACAATGAATTCATATTTAAAATTGTCTTTCTTGGAGCGCCTGGGTGGCTCAGTGGGTTAAGCGTCTGCCTACAGCTCAGGTCTTGATCCCAGGGTCCTGAGATAAAGCCCAGCATTGGGCTCCCTGCTCAGTGGGGAGTCTTCTTCTCCCTGTCCCTCTGCCCTGCCCCTCACGGCCCCCCAGCTTGTGCTCTCTCTCTCTCCTTTTTCTCCCCAATAAATCTTTTAAAAAATTTTTTAAAATGAAATAAAATTGTCTTTCCAGCTGCCCATTCCTAATCCCCAGGTCTGTCCAGATAGACATTATGTCACTTATGTATGACATACTTCCTTCTCCGGAGATGAGCTTGGGCCAGCGCAGTCTGGAGAGCCCACCTGAAACCTAGAAAAGGTAGAAAGCTGCTACCCTTGGCAGCAGAAGCCGGTGATGTTTGTGAAGGGGCGGGTGAGAACCATTGACAGACTAAATTGTATATTACTCGTTAGGCATAGTAAGCGCTCGATGTGACACTATGTTAAGCATTTTGCATATTATCTTATTTAATTTTTACAATGGTCTTGAGAGGATATATTACTACACTGGTGTTAAGATCAAAATAGCGAGGCTAAAAAAGCTGTAATTAAGTAG
>NW_023202930.1:0-3272 GCF_002007445.2 Ailuropoda melanoleuca
ATCCACATATTAATATTCAGAGCTTCTAATGATAGGACAACAAAAATGGGAATACTCTAATATTTGTTTGTAATGGAACAGCTAAGGATTGACACCTGCTTTCAAGAATTATTACAAGCTTCACTAATCAAAACAGTGTACATACTGGTATAAGGACAGACAGAAACCAATGAGAAAAAAGGATCAAGGCAAAGCCTTGAATTGATATTCACAAAAGAAGATATACAAATGGCTAACATGCACATGAAGACAACATCTTTAGTCATCGAGAATTGCCAATGAAAATAGCAATGAGATACTATTTCATACCTGTTAGAATGGCTAAGACAAATAAATAAATAAAAGACTGACAATACCAAGTGTTGGTGAGGAATGTGGAGCAATTGGTGGTATTGTAAAATGAAACAACCACTTTTGAAAACAGATCAGCCATTTCCCATTTTTTTAAAAATACATTTCAGCATATGCTATGGTAGGGCCTGGCAATTTCATTCCTAAGTAATTATTGAAAAACAGAAAAATACATGTCTATACCAGGAATCCTCACAGTAACTTCATTTATGAGTTAAAAATTGGAAAGAAAATCATGTTCATCAGCAGGTTTATTGACAAACCTATTTTATTATATTAATTCAAGGAAATAATATCACCAAAACAAAAGAAGAAATGGCTGGTAAATATGTAATCATGGATGAATCCCTGAAACATGCTGAGTGAAAAAAAGCCAGATCAAAAGTTAAATACTGTATGATTGTACAGATTGAAGCCCTACAACAGGCAAAACAAATCTATGGTTATGCTAGAAATCGTTATCAGTGGTTGGCTGGGTCATGGGTAAGAGAGGGTGTGTGTATTGCCAATAAAGGACAATGAGGGAATTTTCTATAGTAATATTTCATATCATTAATAGGGTGACAATGGTGTTTACATTTATTTAAACAGTCATCAAACTGCACATTTAAATGTTTAATTTTAGTAGATGAAAATTTAATCACAATAAAATTTATTTTTAAAAAGCCAATATTTTGTTTGTATTGTAGGGTTGATTTTGGATAAAAAATAGCAATTCACCTTAGTTTCTCAACCTACCAAAAGTAAGAATCAATGAGGTTTTTTTCGACAGTTTTTCTACAAACACTGTTGCCATAGCCATTCTGGGTCTGAGACAGCGCAAACATTTGGTAGATTAATGGGATAGTCATATAGAAAAGTGGAGACTGAATCAGCCATGACAGGCATGGAAAAATAAATCGATAGCCCTTTAAATATTTTTTTCAATACTAAGAGGAATATTGATATAAAAGTGGAGAAATATTAAATGGTAAAGAAAAAAATTATAGTAATCTTGAATTTGAATAGTAAGTAGTCAATACCAATTAAAATGGATTTTTAGATATTGTAATATTCATCCATGGGAAAATACTCAAAATAAATCTCCACAAAATTGCCTTTATTTTAACATGTTATGAACAAATACAGTACTCAATCTAATTATAAACAAAGAAACAATGCTTTTCTTAATGTTAAAGATCCAAAATTCAAGCACTCCATCACAAAGGAAAGCATGTCCAGTTTGATTAAGTCACATGGATGTATGTATCCTTGACAGAGATGAACAGAGTGCTTTAACAACCTAAAGTGATGTCTTATACCCCACTCACACGCATGCACACACATATCCACACAAGCACATACATATCCACCAACCATGATTTACCCCAGACAATACCTGAGAAATCTCTTTATGTACAGTGGGTAATGAGAACTTGAAGTTAAAGAGGTGGTTCATTCATTACTATTTGTAGTATTTTGACTAGTCTTGGTAACTTTATGTGATATTCCTCATTTACCAGCCTGTAAGAAACACTTGATAGGAGATCACATGCTAATCCTGGGGTGAAAACTATATTTAAAAATTTATAAACCACAATAATCAAGAAAGTGTGGTATCAGTGAAAGATAGACAGTTAGATCAGTGGTACAGAATAGAGTCCAGAAATAGAATGACATAAATACAAAGTTCCTTTGACAAAGGAACAAAGGCAATACAATTGAGCAAAGATAGTCTTTTCAACAAATGGTGCTGGAATAACTGGACATTCACATGCAAAAAAATGAATCTAGACATAGACCATATGCCTTTCACAAAAATAAAGTCAAAGTGGATCACACACATAAATGTAAAATGCTAAACCATAAAACTCCTAGAAGATAACCTAGGAAGAAATTTGTGTGATCTTGGGTTTGGCTGTGGCATAGTTTCAACACCAAAGGCATGAGAAAAAAGTTGATAACCTGGACTTCATTAAAATTAGAAACTTCTGCTCTGCAAAAGACCATGGTAAGAGAATGAGAAGACAAGCTACTCACTGGGGGAAAATATTTGCAAAAGACACATTAGGTAAAGGGCTGTTATCCAAAATAGATAAAACTTTTAAAACTCAAAAATGGGAAAACAATGTGATTTAAAAATGAGCCAAAGTCATCAAGAGACACCTCGCATATCTATTAGAATGGCCAGTATCTGGAACACTCTCAGCCACACATGCTGGAGACAATGTGGAGCCACAGAAACACTCACACATTGCTGGTGTGAGTGCAGGATGGTACAGCACTTGGAAGACAGTTCAGAAGACAATTCCGAACTAAACACACTCTTATCTTAGAATTCAGCAATCANTTGGTAGTGGGAAGGCTATGCATGTGTGGAGCCAGAGTATATGGGAAATCTCTGAATCTTCACAATTTTACTGTGAACCTAAAACTACACTAAAAAAATATTTAAAATAAAAAATTAATTATGAGAGTTTACAAAATATAGTACATTACAATGACATGATTTTTCATCAGCGACATTTAAGGTATTGCATATTAGTGACACAAATATCATGGAAAGAAGGTATTTTAGCGTCTCTGAATGTATTTTCTCTAAGATCTTTCAGAAGCTAGTAATCTAAACAGTCCTTACACTGCATGCTGGTTCAGCTGGAAATGTTAATCATATTTCTATTCCTCAGGAGTGGAGAACAAAAAGGCCACAAAATTTCTGTAATAAGGACGATTTATTAAATGTTGGATATTTTCTTTTTCATCACTATGCATTTATTTGGGAAAGCAATCTTTGTAGGGAAAAAGGAACCATAGGACAGCTCGTAATTTGCTAACAAACAAACAAAAGGATCTGCTTCACTGAACCATGGCATTAGCAGAGTCTTGGGGGCACATAACAAGCATATCAGCTGAACAATACAGACCTCCATCTCCAGGTTATG
>NW_023202931.1:0-320 GCF_002007445.2 Ailuropoda melanoleuca
AGGAGTTGTGACTTCTAGATAAGCAAGCTACTATAGTTACGTGGATTAAGATTCCTTAGTCTAGATATTATGTGTATTCTTGTGATGAACCAAACATTGGATGTTATCCATGACAGAAAATTTTTTTGGAAATTCATGAATTATTATTATAGATGCTTATTATGTGTTTATGTCAGTCTCTAAGCGCAGTTTCAGATTAGCATGTGGAAATAGTCTAGATCTTGAGTATAAAATGCAAATATAGGGGCGCCTGGGTGGCACAGCAGTTAAGCGCCTGCCTTCGGCTCAGGGCGTGATCCCGGCGTTATGGGATCGAGGCC
>NW_023202931.1:370-756 GCF_002007445.2 Ailuropoda melanoleuca
CTCCCCCTGCTTGTGTTCCCTCTCTCGCTGGCTGTCTCTATCTCTGTTGAATAAACAAATAAAATCTTTTAAAAAAATGCAAATATAAGTCTTTGTGCACCTGTCAAAACAAAACAAGACATAATTTACTGGTGGTACAAATGACTTTAATAATAGCCAATAATTTTGCTAAAAATAAATACATACCAATAAATAATATGGCCACATGGAAAGGGGATTTGTTATGACAGTCAAATATTAGATCTTTAACTCTGATATATCCAAGTCATCCTAAGATCATTTCTCAATGGTGTGTTTTTTTGAGAGATTACCATAACTACTGCAGCATTTTGGCAAATTGTCTTCCCTGACTTCTTTCCTTGTTTAGGCAAGCCAAGCTACCCAGC
>NW_023202932.1:0-779 GCF_002007445.2 Ailuropoda melanoleuca
TTTTATAAAAATCCAAATACATTAGCAGTATTAATATTTTAATCACCTCAATTAAAATACAAAGATTATCTACTGCATTTAAAAAATTTTTAGTCATATTTGAGTTCAAGAAATAGAAACTGGAAGGGGCACCTGGGTGGCACAGCGGTTGAGCGTCTGCCTTCAGCTCAGGGCGTGATCCCGGCGTTATGCGATCGAGCCCCACATCAGGCTCTTCCGCTGTGAGCCTGCTTCTTCCTCTCCCACTCCCCCGCTTGTGTTCCCTCCCGCTGGCTGTCTCTATTTCTGTCAAATAAATAAAAAATTTAAAAAAAATCTTTAAAAAAAAANAAAAAAAAAAAAAGAAATAGAAACTGGAAACTTAAGAAAGCAGAAAAATTTTAAGTGAAAAAATAGAAAATATATCAAGTTAAATTCTAACCAAAATAAGTTTGTATTATCAGATGCAATGGACTTTGAAACAAAAGTTGTGGAAATAAACAGATCCATATGTAACTAAAGAGTTTGATTCACAAGGAAAAAAGAAAATTAGAAAATTTATTATTTTTTTTCTAATTTTCTATTAGAAAATATCTCTAAATAATAATGAAAATATTGCATATCTTTAGATATGCAACTAACATTCAGTAATGAATTAATTAACCTCAAATTTATATAAGATCTCATTTAAGGCAGTAAATACCTTTTGCAGCCTATAAAAATTAGTTCAACATTGAAGTAATGTATAAAAAGTTCTTGGCATGACGTCAGGCATTCAGGAATCATGCAATGCTAATTGT
>NW_023202933.1:0-639 GCF_002007445.2 Ailuropoda melanoleuca
TCGTCTTCCTGTTGTCTTTACCCCAGACAAAAAATATCAAGTAGTCTAGGGTAGCTCTGTTCTCTACTGATAAAGTGGTGCCCACTGCCTGGTGAGAACTGGATCTTAATAGATCCAGTGTTACAAGAAGGAAAAGTATAGTTAGACCCAGAGATTTGCCTCTGCTATGCATCCCTTCACGGAAATCCGTACAGAGGTCAGAGAAAGTATTGGAGAGAGAGAGAAAGGCCCAAAGGGGTAGTGCAATGGCATCACAGTTAGTGTTTGGTGAGGACCAGTGTCCTAATCTTTGAAGACTAGCCCCTCATCGAAGTCTACCACTTGTTACACTGCAAACAACCTATACCNACCTATACCAGTTTTTCCAGATGTAAAGCCTCTATTTATGCCTGAGTTTGTACCAACTATGACAGATCCTGCAGTGATTGTGGCTAACCTCTTGGAACTCTATTACTATGCAAATTAGCTCCTAGTGTTAAGATTTAAGATTTTTTTTTTTAAAGAACCAAGAAGAAATAATATTAATCCAATATCGATTATAAACTGTTAGGCTGGAACACTCTGCTTGTTTTGGTGATAGCAACACAAAACAATCTGGTTGTACAATTAAGCCCCAAGGCAGAAGTCATTACTTTCTGC
>NW_023202934.1:0-711 GCF_002007445.2 Ailuropoda melanoleuca
GCCGCCTCTCTCCGCCCCCGGCGCTCCCGGCTCCGCGGCCGAGGCGCAGCCTTCTCAGTCTCTCTCCGGCTTTGCGGTTCCAGCGGCGCCCGGGGCCGGGAAGTCGACAGCCCCCTCCCCGGCAAATACCGCAGGCCCCGGACCCGACTCCCGGCGGCGGCAGCCGCACCCCCCACTCGAGGTGTCCGCTCCCTGAGCCCTACCTGGGCCGGGATCAGCAGCAGCGACGGCAGCAGTCTCCCCGGATCCCCCCGCCGCTCTTGCCGCCGCCACCACCGCCTCACTCCAATGGGGCTTTTTATTGTTATTCGGGCGGGAAGCGAAAGGGTTTAAAAAAAAACCAACCAACAAAATGGCGACGGACCGACCCGGTCGCTATAGCAACTGTCAATCAAAAGGCAAAACCCCGGCTGACGTGCTGNGACGTCCTCCTCCCGCCCCCGGGCCCCAAACCGGCAGGCGGGGCCTGTTGCTCGAGTAACGGCAGATTCCGTTCCCTTCTTTCTCTCTCTCTCCCTATGTCCCCAACCAACCGCCCAACCCCCTCAGGTCACGTGAAGGATAAATTCGGAGCTCGGGCCCGCTACCAGTGTCAGAGGAGGGCGCATGATTCTCTCGGGGGAGGAGAGAGGAGGGGGAGGGCCAGGCCCAGGGAGGGAAGGGAAGGAAGGAGAAGGGAAGGGGGGCGAGGCGGCGGCCCGGCCTGTGCGC
>NW_023202935.1:0-2153 GCF_002007445.2 Ailuropoda melanoleuca
ATAATTCCAGCTATTAGAGACTTAAGGATACTATCAACATTCAAATGTCTGCAATTCATTTTTTTTCCAAAAGAAGAAGTGCCGTTGAATATAAACCTGGAGGAAATCCATATCCACAAAATGTAAAGGGATCTTCTAAGCCCCTGGTTCTTCATTCTCTGTCTCACAAAACCAACCGTAAAATCCTCCCTCTTGTCCTACGGGAGGAGAAATACTCCGCTTCACTTGCTCTCTGCTGAGTCCCTGTCCACAGTGCGTTCTCTGCCTGAAAACCCTATCATTCCTTCCCCCTCTCTCCATCCTACATCTCACCCCTTTTAGCTTTGAGTGTGGTGTATTTAGTCATCCGTCAGATGCCACCAAGTTCAATTTTGTTTGGGACAGCGAGGGAAAAATTGTCCGGATTCAGCGGAACCTCTACAAGACATGGAGAGTTTTACAAATACACTTTTTCTTGACATATTTCCTGTGCTTTACGATGTAAATCACCAACAGATAAACCAGGGTCCCTTTCTTTGACGTCATAAAGCTAAGTGAGCTTGTTTTGTTATGTTTATGTGAGAGGCAAGGGGCTAGATATTTAAGAGAACATTGATCCATTTATTTGTGCGTGTAACCTGAATTTATTGAAATAATTTCCCGTAAAAAGCTCATTTTGTTATTCATTCTTTATCAACACAGTGATAGTCACAAGTAGAAAGAAAATTATTAAGCAGTTTGCTGTGATCAAAGGAATTGGTAGGAAGGCTAATCTTACAAATTAAGGTAAATGAGAGCTTTTGCAAATATGTAATTTTGAGGTATGCTAAGCAGCTACAATATAGTGGGAAGACACATGTATTGTGCATTATAGTTCCTGCCCTTTTATACTAACTGTTTAATAAATGTAGACATAGAACAGATTCTATCTAAGCAGTGGTTTTCTTATCTGCAAAATGAGGTTTGAGTAATAGTCTTCATGGTGCTTCTAAATCCAGAATTCTGACTTGAAACAAATAATAATGTGATTATGATTTCCCTTAAGACTGTTTTTTACTCTTAAGCTAATGCATTCTTTTATCTTCTCTCTGATTATTCATATATGACCCAAATTTTAAAATACTGGGGCACCTGGGTGGCTTAGTCAGTTGAACGTCTGACTTTTGATTTCAGATCAAGTCATGATCTCAGGGTCATGAGATCATGCCGTACCTCAGCATGGACCCTGCTTAAGATGGTCTGTCTCCCTCTCCCCTGCCCCTTGCCGCCCCCCCTCTAAATTAATTAATTAATTAATTAATACACTTATAAATCACATTTATATTATATTCTAGAGGTTTGATTTCATTCATTTCTGCCTGGAATCTGGCAACTAATTTCTATGATCTTTATCTCTCCAAGTTTTTTTTTGCAAAAGACTGAGTAAATTGGATGTACATCCAATCATTTAAGAACTCTTATTGTATAAGAAACAAAGCAGAGGATCATAGGGGAAGGAAGGGAAAAACAAGATAATATGAAATCAGAGAGGGAGACAACCCGTGAGAGATTTTAACTCCAGGAAACAGAGGGCTACTGGAGGGGGGGCGGTGAGGGAATGGGGTAGGGTAGCTGGGTGATGGGCATTAGGGAGGGTGCCTGATGTAATGAGCAGTGCATGTTATATGCAACTGATGAATCACTGAACTCTACCTCTGAAACTAATACACTATATGTTAATTAATTGAATTTAAATAAAATAAAATTTAAGAAAAGAACATTTATTGACTCCAAGTGTATTTATTTCTATTATTTTCCCTAAAAGATTTAAAACCAAGTTGAATTATTGGGACAATCCTTTTAAGAATATTTCAGTAGGGATTGCTGAAAATGACATCATCCAGTATTACCACAATGCCACTGTCAAACCCAAAGAAAGGCGACAGTAATTCAGAAGTATCTTCTAATATACAAACCACATTTACATTTCTCCTGTTAGTCCCAAAATGACTTTTATAGCTGGTTTGTTTTTCAATCTAGGAATCATCCAAGGTTTGCAAATTGCTTTTGGCTGTTATATTTTTTCATTTTTCCTTGAAATCTGGAACAGCAGTCATCAAATTATGGCCCATGGGACAATTCTGCATGGTTTGGTTTTTTGTGTCTCAATCTAACAAGGATTTTACAAACAAAAA
>NW_023202936.1:0-807 GCF_002007445.2 Ailuropoda melanoleuca
CTTAGAAAAAACAGAGTTCATTGAAATTGACTCCTAGGGTCAAATGTCTTTGGATCTTGTACAAGGTCAAGGGTGTTATCTAATGTAAGCATTAACACAGGACCAAAAGAGCCTCTAATAGTAGATGAAATCCTTTCAAAAGTTCCAAAAGGTAGGGACAAGGACTAGTGATTCATTTTGCTAAAGATTGATGATGTTTGTAAAGCAAAAGAGATTTATTGACTTATTTATTGATTTGATTTATTGGTTTAGAATGATTTTGTACCCCAGAAGCATTCATGAGTGTGCCACAAATACAATCAGAAAATGCAGCGTCTGCAGCCTGGCGAAGAGGGAAGCTCGGGCAGCTGTGGGTGAAGAGAATTTAACGAAGAAGAATGATTTTTGTGGCAGAGATATATTACACAGCACAGCACTATTCTAAGTCAATAATGATGACTAACCAAGACAGGATGAGAATTAGAGGAGCAAATGATGCCTGTAGCGTGAATACAGTAGGAGAGAAGGAAAAGACACCATGTAATTACAGCTGTTTCATTTTTCTCCCAACTATGGAGCATTACAGAATAAAAAATTGGTGAATGGAGAGGAAGTCACACAAAATAAACAAAATCAATAATGGATTGCAGCTTGAATAGATATCCAGAGAACGTGAATTTGCATTATAAATGAATAAAGCGAAGTAATTTATAAATAATATAAAATGTTGAGGTCCCAGCTGCTGACACAGGTAGAATTAATTCCAAGAGTTCCTAGTAGAAAAAAGAGTAACTAATTCTGGATAACTGATTCTAGAAAGCAAATTTG
>NW_023202937.1:0-1797 GCF_002007445.2 Ailuropoda melanoleuca
GTTGTGCAATTATTATTCAGTCATTAAATATGTATTGAGTGCCTACTGTCTACTGGGCACTATGCTGTCCATTGGGAGAGCAATGTAAATAACGCACAGTCCCTACTTTAATGAGCTTTCAGGCTAATAAGGGCAAGAAACAAATGGCTTGTGGCGATGCAGCCGATTCAGTGCTATAGTGAAGGAATTGCACGGAGTTCTACGGGGGGAGCTGTATACATGGAAACTAGCCTGTCTTGAAGAGGTGGGCAGTGTGCAGTAAAAGCTCTCTGAGGAGTGGAGGGGGGAATGGGTATTACAGCAGAGGGAGTAGATGCAATGTCCTGAAACAAGAAAGAGCGTGGAATCTTTGGAGCCCCACAGGTATGAGGGGTGGGAGCATGGAGTCGTGAGACAAAGACCTGGGGCCGTGCCATGACAAATGTTTATGCTTCTTCTCTCACGTGCGGCCAGCCTGACAGTGTCTCCTCGTAGACTCTGAAGTGTTTTAGAGAAAACATTGAAAGGATGACATAGAAGCAAAATTTAAATATTTGAGAAATATCAAAATAGAAAAGACAAGACTTGCTCATTCAACAAAGATGTATTGAACTTATTAAATTAAAATGATGAAACTTCTTTTAAGACACAAATTACATGAATAAGGGAGAAAGAAAGAAAAAAGGAATAATGTTTTGCAGGGATGTTTGTAAGAAAGTGAATTTTTTTTCTTGGTATTCTCAGCAATTAAACTTTGTTGTTGTTGTTTTTTTAAGCTTTTATTTATTTATTCGACAGAGATAGAGACAGTCAGCGAGAGAGGGAACACAAGCAGGGGGAGTGGGAGAGGAAGAAGCAGGCTCACAGCAGAGGAGCCTGATGTGGGGCTCCATCCCATAACACCGAGATCACACCCTGAGCCGAAGGCAGACGCTTAACTGCTGTGCCACCCAGGCGCCCCAGCAATTAAACTTTTAAATTACAGTTTATGGGTTTACCTGTGTTCCCACAATACCAATATCAGAATCAATATTCCTCATCACGTGCAATCTTGGGGCATTTGTAATGCGATCTCTTCCTCCGACAGCTAACAACATCTCTAAAGCTTTCAATAGGTAGCCTTAGGACTCAAGGCCATAATAACTCTTTGGAGACTGCCATTCTAAATTAAGTTTAGTTGAATTTTTTACTCCTTCCTGTTTGAGTTTAGATATCCCTTTTCCCAGGAAGCCTTCCTTGAGCTCCCTCCTGCCCCCATCTCAGTTAAGAGACTTTCCCAAGTTTGTTAACAGCATCTGTCCTTCCTCTTTCATAGCTCTCACCTCACCATATGAAAATTATCTACCACTCATCTGTCTCACCTACCAGAATATTGATCCTTGAGGGTCATAACTATGTTTACCACGTTTATTATTACCCCCTAAATGCCGGTACAACAGCTGTCACATAGTGAGCACGCAATATTCATTGCCTGAATACCAAAGGAACAAATGAAGAAATAGATAGGAACTGAAAGAATAGTTGTTGATCGACTGCCACTCCACAATTTATAAGTATACATAGAGCATCTACTATATACCAGGAATAATGACAAAGTTGAATTCACTATTTAAAGGACAATGAGGATAATCATGTTTTTGATGTTTTTCTTTGACCCAAAGGAAATGGCATGATGATAAACATGCTCTGATCATGGAAAATGCTATTTTTTAATAGTTGGTAGATAGTAAGCGGCTTCAGCTCTCCCAAGATGGTCATCTTTGGAATGCTGAAAACAAAGTGACTTGGAAAACATAGATTAAAATAAGGTGCTGGGGC
>NW_023202938.1:0-671 GCF_002007445.2 Ailuropoda melanoleuca
TTCTGTCCTTGATCATTGAATGGCTCATCGCGGGCACGTGCAGAGCCCCCAGGGTGAGAGTGAAGCCCCAAAGGTCCTTCTGACCACTTATAAGAAGTTATGGCCAAGTGCTTGGAGAAGACTACGATTACAGTACAGACGGTTCCCAACTTAGGACGGTCCAACTTACGATTTTTTGGGTTTACTCTGGTGTGAAAGTGATTTGCATTCCGTAGAAACCAGACTTCAGATTTTGACTTTGGATTGTTCCACGCTAGTGGTATGTGTCAGGACACTTTCTCATGACGCTGGGCAGTGGCAGCCGCAGCTCCTGGGCAGCCCCGTAGTCACCAGGGNGTCACCAGGGTCAACAACAGATACTCAGACAACCACTCTGTATCCATACATTCTGTTTTCACATTCAGTACAATATTCCAGAAATTACATGAGATAGCCAACACTTTACTATAAAACAGGCTTTGTGTTCGATGACTTTGTCCAACTGTAGGCTACCATGTTGTAAGCACATGTTATGGTAGGCTCTGCTAAGCTATGACGTGCAGTAGGTTAGCTGTATTAATGTGTTTTTGACTTAACAGTATTTTCATTTTGTGATGGGTCTATCAGGACATAACCCCACTGTAAGTTGAAGAATATCTAAATTTAAAATCAAGTTGGTTGTGGCCAATTTC
>NW_023202940.1:0-1082 GCF_002007445.2 Ailuropoda melanoleuca
AGGCTCAATCCCAGGATCCCAGGACACTGGGATCATGACCTGAGCCAAAGTCAGATGCTTAACCGACTAAGGCACCCAGGTGCCCCTATAGACTGTCTTCCTGACCTTGGAGGCTACTTTCAACTCAGATACCAGTCCTTGATTCAGTCAGCTGTGACCAAGATGACAGGATACTGAACACATTACGCTGGACACAAGCAAATGTCTATGACCTTTTTTATTCCTGTGGGAGCAATGTAAGTGGGAGGCATGTCCAATACAGGTTGCTGACAAGCAAAAAACAAAACAATAGAAAAAATTTCACACACACCTTCACATTCCACAGATTGATACAAAATAATTGCTACACCTCAGTGAATGATCACTGCGCCACAAGTTCAGTTGACCCTTGAGCAACATGGGTTTGAACTGTGCAGGTCTACTCACATGCAGACTTTTCTTCAGCATATACAATACAGTACTGTAAATGTATTTTGTCTTGTTTTTGATTTTCTTACTAATGTTTTCTTTTTTCTAACTTATTTTATTGAAAGAATATGGCATACAATACATATAATATATAAAATATATTAATCAACTATGTTTATCAGTAAGGTTTCTAGTTAACCGTAGACTATTAGTATTTTAAGTTTTAAAGGAACCAAAAGTCATAGGCAGGTTTTTTGACTGCAGGAAGTTAGCGCTCTTGACCTCCACATTGTTCAAGAGTCAACTATGATTAGAATTTTATGGACAGGGGTGCCTGGGTGGCTCAGTTGGTTAAGCGTCTGCCTTCGGCTCAGGTCATGATCTCAGGGTGCTGGGACCGAGCCCCACGTCAGGCTCCCTGCACAGCAGGTAGTCTGCTTCTCCCTCTCCCTCTGACCCCCATCCCTGCTTGTTCCCTCTCTCTCTCTCTGTCTCAAATAAATAAATAAAATCTTAAAAAAAAAAAAAGAATTTCATTGGCAGTATGGCACTGAGCAGAGATGTGTGGGTATATTGAAGGTAGAGACAGATACGTGTCCATGGAGATTTAGAGCTTAGATAAGTATGCATAAGCAATCAATATAAGTTGTCTTCTTGATAAATAAGAAATGTGT
>NW_023202945.1:0-367 GCF_002007445.2 Ailuropoda melanoleuca
GGGCGGCGCTCGGCCGGCGGGGGTCCGGCTGCGGGGAGCGCAAGACTGGAGTGGGGGTGGTCAGGGGCGGTCGGGACGCAGCCCTCACTCACCTCCGGGTGGAAGGCGGCGGCGCAAGAGTCGGAGTCCATGTTCAGGGTGGGGGGCGGCGGCTACGGGAGTGCAGGGGCCCGGGATGCGGGCGCCGGGCCACCGAGCCTCTCAGGGCTGGGGGCTCCGGCGGCCGCACAGAGCGAGGGCGGACCCGAGAGGGGTCGCCCCGGCTGGAGATGATGAGGGGGCTCGACGCGTTGCGTCCCGGGCTCAGTGCTCCCGGGCCGGCGGCTCCACGGCCGAGCAGAGTTGGCGATGCAGCTCCTGCGGCCGG
>NW_023202945.1:447-720 GCF_002007445.2 Ailuropoda melanoleuca
CCTGACGCCCAGTTCGGCTCGTGTCTCGGGAGGGAGGGCGGGAGAGCCGCGAGGGCTGTCGGGAAATGTAGTCTGTGGGCGACGGGAAGCCGAAGGCGCGGGGGCGGGCGCGAAGCATTGTGGGAGTAGTAGTCCCAGCTCCGCCTCTAAGGCGCACGAAGGCCGCCTCACGGACTCCAGCCCCCATAGAGCTCCGCGGCGGCTGCCCGGTGTGTGGGGGCGGTGTCTCCGGGACCTGAGGCTGCCGGAGCGGGGGAGGTGCGGAGGCTCGCG
>NW_023202946.1:0-319 GCF_002007445.2 Ailuropoda melanoleuca
GGCTGATCCGCAAGTACGGCCTCAACATGTGCCGGCAGTGCTTCCGCCAGTATGCCAAGGACATCGGCTTCGTTAAGTTGGATTAACTCCAGTTTTTGACAATGCTGTGAAAAGACACACGTGAGGACTGGCACACCTGGAGGATTCTGCTCTGGATAACAACATCAAACTGGTTTTCTTTATCCCAATTACTGCACTGTTTTATTGTCGGTGTATCATAACCACCAAAATTCTAACCATGTTGGCATGACATCTTTACATGTGTGCTCCTGAGAATCAGGTTTGTTTTCTTTGGTTCATGAATTAAAAAATAGTTCTG
>NW_023202946.1:436-919 GCF_002007445.2 Ailuropoda melanoleuca
CCGGCGCCATGGGCCACCAGCAGCTCTACTGGAGCCACCCCAGGAAGTTCGGGCAGGGATCGCGCTCCTGTCGCGTGTGCTCGAACCGTCACGGGCTGATCCGCAAGTACGGCCTCAACATGTGCCGGCAGTGCTTCCGCCAGTATGCCAAGGACATCGGCTTCATTAAGTTGGATTAACTATCAGTTTGCAAAAGTGGCTTGAGGAGACTGGCAGGCCGGAAGACTTGGCTATACTTACCACTGTGTATAATTTAAAAAAGGCTCTTGTTCACCCAGACTCCAAATTTTGTAATTTCTATTTGTTAACATTGACACTGATAGGATGGTCTTATTGACAGTGCCTGACCACAAAAGTCCATTTGTTCTCCTTTGATTCTTTATTTTAAAAAATTACGTTCAAATGTTTTTGGTAAGAAACCAGTGTATTTTATGACACAGTACCATTTGATTTAATTAAAACATAAGTGGAAGAATAGAAAAA
>NW_023202947.1:0-725 GCF_002007445.2 Ailuropoda melanoleuca
TGAGGGCTGCGCCAGCAGAGGGTTAAGTGACTACTCCCCGCCCTGCCGCTCTCGAGTCCAGCCGGGCCCTCTTGGACCCAGCACACGCACACTTCAGCCACATGTGAAGAAGAAGGACAGGCAGTGAGTGGCTAAGAGTTGTCAGACTGCGTCCCAGAACTCGGCAACAGGGGATACACAGTCAGCAGGTTCGTCACACCCGCACGTGGGGGAGGTGAGCCCAGCCCGCATATGCGCAGGCTGGACGGGGCGGCAGTCACGTGCCAGCGGCCTCAGAAGAAGGCTCTGCAGGGGGTGGTGCGCGCTCCCTCGGGAGCCNCCACGTGACGTCAGGCGCCGAGAGGCGGAGCTTCCCGAAGTAGACTCCATCTCCTCAGGGTCGACTGGATCCGGGAATCTCCGCCACCACAGCAAGGCCGCCTTGGCGGGAAGCAGCCCCCTGGGGGCTGTCTGCGCAGGCGCCCTGGGCACCCCCAGCAGCCTTGCGCGCGGAGGGGCAGAGCTTCGTGAAGGCGCCTCAGAGGCTGAGCGGCTGGCGGAGAGTGCGGGCGGCCTAGCGGCGGGCTCTGGGGAGGCGGGCTCAGCCGCCATGCAGGCTCCAGACGACGCCGAGGGTGGCAGCGAGGGCGGCGCGGCCGGCGGAGCGGACGGCCCGGCCCGCCAGCCTAGCCCCGGTGCTCCTGGTTGCCAGGAGAGCTCCGGCAGCCGTGAAGGCGACGGTGGCC
>NW_023202948.1:0-176 GCF_002007445.2 Ailuropoda melanoleuca
AACCCATAACGCGGGATCACGCCCTGAGCCGAAGGCAGACGCTCAACCGCTGTGCCACCCAGGCGCCCCAACCCCCACTTTCTTTATCCCTGTCTTCCCCTACCGATCTTCCTAGTTCTTATGTTCCATAGATGAGAGAAACCATATAATTGTCTTTCTCTGCTTGACTTATTTCA
>NW_023202948.1:351-2493 GCF_002007445.2 Ailuropoda melanoleuca
GCTGCTATGAACATTGGGGTGCATATGGTCCTATGATCCTCTGTTTTGTTTCTTCAGTTCCACATATTAGTGAAACCATATGTTAATTGCCTTTCTTTGATTGATTTATTTGGCTTAGCATAGCACCCTCCAGTTCCATCCAAGCTCAGATGTCCATCAACAGATGAATGGATAAGGAAATTGTAGTACAGATACACAATGGAATATTACTCAGCCATCAAAAGGATGAAATGGTACCATTTCCCTCATTGATTTATTTGCATTAATATTGATTTTTTTTTAAATACTGTGTTCAAATAAAGTGTGTTATTTATATGATTACCAGGAATTTGGCAGTTTTTCCCTTAAGTGGAATGCCTCACTCTCTTCCTTGGTCTCAGTCCTGTCTGGATGTCCCAACTGAATTTTCTAAAACAGTGTGTTGGCAAAGACAGAATGAGTTCTCCTTATTCCTGCTGTTTGGTTCTTTTGGAGTTTAACTTTTCTTGACCTACAAGGCATTCCACTTAGGGAACTGTTTAGAGACCAATTCTGTCCACTAGGAAAGGAGGACAAGTGGGTTCTTATCCTGGAGTTTCTTTAGACCCTACAGAGGTGGGGAAAGTGAGGTGTGGTGGTCCTGGTCTCCGCCCTGTATTTACACAGCTGGACAGACACTGCAGGCTCCAATTAGAATCCAGGAAATGAAGTCTCTAAACATTGTTGTTCTCAGTGGCTCTTCACAGAGCCAGTGGTAAAAGGAGTTGTTTACATATAATTGATAAGAAGGGAAAAGATCAATAGTCCACATCCAGCAAACTCTCACCTTTTTAATTCTGTTTCATTTAAAACTTGAACTCATGTCTCCTTCTCCTGGTAAAAGAAACTACATTGCATCATTTGGGGTTACTCTATAACTCTTGTCCTCTCTCAGTCACCAGTTGACCTGTGCATGAGTTCATATTCAGTGACCATTTGTAAAGGGCTTGTGAGGGTCAGGTATCTGGCTGGGCAAAGTCAACAGATATACCAAATACCATTACTTTATAGGAGCTCTTGATTTATAGCTCGATAGTTGTGTGGTGATTTGTTTAGTGTCTCTCCCTCCTTTAGAGCGTCGGGTTCATAGGGCAAGGATTTTGACTTCTTCGTATTTCGTGCTTGGCCCATGGACTAAATGTAGCAGGTACAGAACCAGTATCTAATGACAGTGGGAGAGGGGCCCACCTCCTCCAATGGCAGGAATGTCCATGGACCTGTCACTCACCTCACCACTGCCACTCCAACCACAGGGCCCAGCCACCAACACTTAGATACCACATGGGTATCCAAAATTGGCAAGAAGAAGCTTGACCTTACCGAGAAGAATGGGAGCTTGATAGCTTAGGAACAGACACAGAATCTTGCTTTCAGTTTTGCACGCTCAAGATAGTGAACTGTGAAATTTAAATGTGATACACAAATCATTCCAGAGCAACACTGGCTCCCCTACTGTGAGCAGTTCTCCTGGCCAGTAGAAATCAGGCCCGGCTTCTGAGAAGAGGCACCATCTGGGCTCACGATACAAAGGGATGGGACTATTAGACAGCCAGGGCTCCTTGCATCACTGAGTTTCTGCCAGCCCGTCCACCTTACATTGATATCTGAGCCAAAGGCTTCCCTGAATGGTATTTGAGATTCAGTTTTGACCAATAGCAAGGGTGCCTGAGAAAGCAGATAAATCCTTCACTCTTGAGGAGGACACATAGTTACTTTTCCTTGGCTGTTCTATAATTATCTGTTAGTTTCCTCTCTCTTCAACCTGCATGATGTCTGGGTCTTAGTTATATTTTTACCCCACACATTTAGAGCAGAGTATGGAAAGTACAGAAGGAGTAGATGAGAGCCACGGTGTGTTTGGGGGTGTTCTTCTGACACACAGTGTCTTCCCTCACACATTCTGTACAACTCTGAGGATGCGAGTCTCCTCAGGTCTGNATCAGGTCTGGTGCTCCCCACGGGGGAAGGATGGGGCACAAAGCTCACACTTCTATTGTGTTCCCTTGCTGACAGGTCATCAGCATTGGTTCAGTGCTGCATTGACTAGCCTATGGCTGTTGGGATAGATTCCAAAAGGTTGGAGCAGACCCTGAGGTGACAAAGACAGACAGATGCTCGTATTAA
>NW_023202949.1:0-5300 GCF_002007445.2 Ailuropoda melanoleuca
CTAAAAATGGCAAGAGATGGGAATATGTTTAGTTTGGTACTTGACTAATAACAGGACTTCACTATTATTTATTCATTAGTTTTTTCAGTGACAGAAAGACACATATTGTGAAAATTTAAGCTCGCTGATTTGCCTTAATGACAACAGTGTGATCTACCATAAAAAGTTTAGAGAAGATGCTAAAAAGTGTAAATAAATGAGCCATATTTTCATCTTTATCTATCTGGGGCACACTTTATACTACTATCACCATTATCATAAAAAAAACCTCTCTTTGGCATTTGTTATCCTCAGAATTATATTAAGACTAATTCATAGGCTTATGTACTCCTTATTAAAATTTTATAATCAAAGATAGGAAAATTGAATTGACAGTTAAGAACTAACTAGACACAAAATATGAACGGAAAAAAAAGCATTTTTATTTTTACAGCCTTTAATTTTTAATTTTTTTAAACATTTATTTATTTTGAGACAGAGTACAGGAGTGAGCACAAGTGGGGGAGCAGAGGGAGTAGGATAGATAATCTCAAGAGGACTCCACACTGGGCACGGAACCCACTGCGGGTCTCCATCTCAGGAGCCTGAGATCATCGTCTGAGCAGAAACCAACAGTCAGAGGTTTAACTAACTGTACCACCCGGGTTTCCCTATTTTTACTGATTTTTCAAGTAACTGAATTATAGAAGCAATTTCAGCAACTAATTGTGTGACAGACACAAAAGCCAAAAATGTTAGCAAATTCATTGAACACTGAAGTTTTGTCTTCATTATTCTTACATTCCCAAAGCTTTCTCAAATGCCTAAAATAAAACAGAGACTCAGTAGAAACATGTTTGATAAATGAAGGTTTTTATATGTTCTTTGATCAATGTGGTAAGGATTAAGGAAGGGATATTTCAGAGCTGTTTTCTTTTCCCTTACTCGGAAAGATAACTTGTAAATTTTTCATTAAGAACTAGGAAATACTTTGAGATTTGTCACAAAGGCAATATTTAACAAAAAGAAAAATAAATAGACACATCACAACACCTATGCATATACCACTGTTATTGTCAGAGAAGTCAGAAATCTCAAAATTAAGCAGTTAATTAAGTAATCAAAATCACAACACANGTCACAACACACACAACTATAAAGCATATGATTTCATCTATTGATACTATAGAATCAGAAAAGTCTATATTTGAATTCTTAGTACTTTAAAAACAGCATTACGAAGAGAGGAGGTATTTGAGGGTCAAAATTCAGCAAAAATAAAGGCAGTATTAATGACACGATCCAGTTTAGTTTCCACTAGAGATTAATATAGAGAGGCTCTCAGGTGCTTCTCAAATTTTCTACAAATCAATGATGTATGGAAAAAGTGATGCTTGGGAATTTAAACTATTCAATATTTTGTAGTAGAGGGAGAAGATAAAAATTAAGATAAAATCAGTGTTCTGAGAAAATATAAAGAAACAAACTAAATTCTATAGGATAAATGAAAATATGCATCTAAGTATAAATATAAAACTTTCTAGAAATTCAAGAAAACAGGCATATTAAACAAAAAAAGGATTGCTTCTGTGTATTTAAACAAATACTCAAATTGTTCACAATACTAGCAATTTTAAATTGCTTCTTTTCTTATCCTTTTCAAAGGCTGCTTTCATTTCAACATAACATTAAATTCTATGAGAAGCCTACCAATGACTGATAATTTGAATCTAAAATCCGGTATCTAACGCTCTTATTCAAATAAAATATGACACCTCAGATTTGAAACAAAAATTCTTACCCAGTAGTGGATAACATGGTAATTCTATTTTTAATTTTTGGAGGAACCTCCACACTGTTCTCTGCAGTCACTGCACAATCTGCATTCCCACCAACAGTGCCTGGGGTTCCTTTTGTCTACATCTTCATCAACACCTGTTATTTCTTGTCTTTTGATTTTAACCGTTCTGACAGGTATGAGGTGGTATCTCATTGCAGTTTTGACCTGCATTTCCCCAAAAATTGTCCTCTCCCCATTTTTAATGGGAGCATATGTTTGTTTTCTGGTGTCAAATTGTGGAAGTTCTTTACATATTCTGGATATTAACTCCTTATCAGATACATCATTCAGAAATATTTTCTCCCACTGAATAGCTGGCCTTTTGTTTTGTTCGTGGTTTCCTTCACTGTACAAAAAACTTTTTGTTCTGAAGTGGTCCTAATAGTTTAATTTTGCTTTTGTTTCCCTTGCCGTTGGAGACATATCTAGAAAAATGTTGCTATAGCCAGTGTCAAAGAAATTACTGCCTATGTTCTCTTCTGGGATTTTTATGGTTTCAAGTCTCACATTTAGGACTTTAATCCACTCCGAGTTTATTTTTGTGGATGGTGTGAGAAAGCAGTCCAATTTCATTTTTTTGCACAGAGCTATTATGGAGCTGTTTAGTTTTCCCAGTACCATTTGTTGAAAAGATGGTCTTTTCCCCATTGTATAGTCTTGCCTTTTTCCTAGATTAATTGACCATAAATGTGTGGGTTTATTTCTGGATTCTTTGTTCTATTCCATTGATTTATATATCTCTTTTTGTGCAAGTCCTATACTGTTTTGATTACTACACCTTTGTGGTATATCCTGAAATCTGGGATTGTGATATGTCCAGCTTCGCTCTTCGCTCTCAAAATTGCTTTGGTGATTGAGGGCCTTTTCAGGTTATTCAAAGATAACAAAAACACAAATTTGAAAATATATATGCACCCATATACTTACTGTAGCATTATTTACAATAGCCAAGATACAGAAGCAACCTAAGCATGTCCATCCATAGATGGATAATGAAGATGTGTTTGTGTGTGTGTGTGTCTGCATGTACATATTACTCAACCATAAAAGAGAATGAGATCTTGTCATTTGCAACAACATGAATGGATCTAGAGGGTATAATGCTATGTGAAGTGAGTCAGACAAAGACCAATACCACATTTCACTCATATGTGGGATTTAAAACACAAAACAAAGAAAATAAACACAGACAAAAACCCAGGCTCTTAAATACAGAAAACAGGTGGTTACCAGAGGGAAGATGGGTGGGGAATGGTGAAATAGATAAAGGGGATTAAGAGTACATTTATCCTGATGAGCACTGACTAATGCATACAACTATGGAATTATTATAACCTAAAACCNTAAGATGTGTTTGTGTGTGTGTGTCTGCATGTACATATTACTCAACCATAAAAGAGAATGAGATCTTGTTATTTGCAACAACATGAATGGATCTAGAGGGTATAATGCTATGTGAAGTGAGTCAGACAAAGACCAATACCACATTTCACTCATATGTGGGATTTAAAACACAAAACAAAGAAAATAAACACAGACAAAAACCCAGGCTCTTAAATACAGAAAACAGGTGGTTACTGGAGGGAAGATGGGTGGGGAATGGTGAAATAGATAAAGGGGATTAAGAGTACATTTATCCTGATGAGCACTGACTAATGCATACAACTATGGAATTATTATAACCTAAAACCAACACAACACTGTATGTTAAGTATACTTCCATCATAAAAATAATTCTAACCCATGTTGACAGTATTCTTCAGTTTATAATGAAATCACAAATGATCCCTAAAATTTCATTCTCTTAACCCAACAAGTATTTATTCTTCATTCACACCAAACTACAGATATGGGTGCAGATCAGCAGTCAGTCTCTGCTCCACCTATACTTGGGATTCCATTACCTCTAGGGTAGGGAAAAGACATGTGGTGAATCTCACACTACCTCTTGAATCTCCACTTACTGCATCGGCCAATTCAATTATACCAATAAGTACAATTATTTGAATAAAATTTCCTGAACACCACAACTATTCAAGGTGGTAAGGTGAGATCTATTAAAACTGTTGAATCTATTCTTAAAATCATTCCCACAAAAAAATTCACATAGTGAATTCTGCAAGTGCATAAGGAGGAAACTCTACCTGTGAAAAATGGAAAAGAAGTGTTGTCTTTTTATGCCACCATCTTATCTTTAATTCCAAAACATAACAATGAAATAAAATTAATTTCACCTATGAACATGAAAGTAATAATCCTTAGTAAAATATTAGCAGAATGAATCCAACTTGTATTATTCCAGGTAGAAAGGCTGGTTTGATATTCAAAAATTAATTTATATAATTAACCATGTTTATATACTGACAGATGTAGGGAAACAGCTGACACAATTCAACAACAATTCATTAAAAAACTTGTAAATTACCAACAACATAGAATCTTGTACTAGGAAATGATCTGATAAAGAGTATTTACACAAATACTTAAAATATATAAAATAAATAATAAATATTATAGTCACCTTGACAAAGGGAAATGCAGAAGAATGCCGGGTATTAACACTTTAATGCAACACTGTTTTCGAGGATCAGATGGTGTAATGAGGCAAGAAAAATTAATAAAATGGAGTAAGAATTGGAAGGGAAAAAAAAAACTAGATACTATCCAGCACCAGCTGGTGTCACTGGAAAATTCTACTAAACACTGAAAGATAAGTGATACCAATTCTTCTTAAAATGTTCCAAAGGGGGGGAAAAATTAACAGGAGGGAACACTTCCACCTTGTTTTACCAGGCCAGAATTATTTTGGTATCACAGCTAAATAAGTACACTGTAAGAAAAATAGAGTGCAGGCCAATGTCCCTAGGATATGTAAAAATCATGAACAAAGTATCAGCAAACCCACCTCAACTCCACATTAAAAGGATCATATACCATGAGCAAACAGGAATTATCCCTGTGATGTAATGTTTCAAAATATGCAAATCAACAAATATGATACACCTTCTATACAAAATGATAGATAAAAATCATATAACACCTCCATAGATGCAGAAAAGCATTTNTATTTTCATGACTAAAACAACAAAAACAACAAATTAGCATAGAAGAAACAAATCTCAACATAATTAAGACTACCTAGGACAGTCCCACAGTTAACATCACAAAGTAAAATGTTGAAAGCTTACCATCTAAGATAAGGAACAACATCAACATATGTTCTATGTTCAACATAGAACTGGAACACCAAGCCAGAGCAATCAGGCAACAAAAAGAAAACAAAGGCATCCAAAACAGAAAAGAGAATGTAAAACTGTCTTTGTTTGCAGATGGTATCATCTTATATAAAGATAATTCTAAAGACTCAACCACAAAAGTGCTAGAAAAAAATCAACAAATTCAGAAATATTCAGGATACAAAATCAACACATATAAATCAGTGGCATTTCTATACACTACAGCCAAACATCTAAAAAAGAAA
>NW_023202950.1:0-927 GCF_002007445.2 Ailuropoda melanoleuca
TGTTGTTCATAATAATAATGTTTCTACTTCAAACTATTGGCATGATTGACAGAGCAGTGTACATGTGAGAGGTTTTTTTTATTTTTTTTTATTTTATTTTTATTTTTTTTAAATTTTATTTATTCATTCGACAGAGATAGAGACAGCCAGCGAGAGAGGGAACACAAGCAGGGGGAGTGGGAGAGGAAGAGGCAGGCTCANAGAGAAGCCTCTCATGGGGCTCGATCCAAGAACGCTGGGATCACGCCCTGAGCCGAAGGCAGATGCTTAACCGCTGTGCCACCCAGGCGCCCCTGAGAGTTTTTTTTAATGGAATTGGTAGACAACTCTCTGAAAGGTAATTTGAGACAATAATATACATCTGATATTTTGGCTGAGTGTTTTATTTTTAAACCTATGTTTTATTCAATATATTTCAGGCACCTTTATATTTTATGATATACTTTCTATAATCAAAAAATTAATGACTAAATAGTATTCTGTTATGTAGATTTGTTTAATTTAACCAGTGTCTTCTTGTTTGGACTTTGTTTCATTTTTGATACTTCCCTGATGGAAAACACAAGGATGAACCCTTTGTAATCATGCCCTTGAAAATTCCATTGTTCCTTTCTTTAGCATAAATCCCTGTATATGTAACTGATATGTTTTTCTGAGGACCTTGATGTATATTTCCCAAATGTACACCAGGATGTATGAATTTTTATTCCTTTCAGCAGTGTGTAAAAACCTCTTGCCCTGTAGCCTCACACAACCTGGGAATAATTCTTTTTGTTGTTTCCAAACATTTAAGATATAAACAGTGTCTCATTGTATTATTAATTCTCACGTAGTCAGTACATGGCAGTGTTGACTTTTTTCCCGAAAATGTATTGGTCATTTAATTTTTGTTCTCTCTTTTGTTTCAGCCTCCTTATGTCATTTGTT
>NW_023202951.1:0-820 GCF_002007445.2 Ailuropoda melanoleuca
CTTCCAGGGTATTAAGGGCCCCTTCTCTTTAGGGGATAAACTTCCTTATGATTGTCCTGGGTCATTAAAGGAGCGGGGGTATTCACAAGGTGTTTCAAATGGGGCTCACTAAAGTCCTTAGCAGAGCCTGGCATCCTTCTTTAGCAGTTCATGGGCAATGGATTGGAGACTTTAAATTAGTTGCAAATAATATGGTGCATGCCTTTTTAAAATTCATTAACTTTGGCAATTCTTATGGCTTTTCATATGAAACTTGAAGCTATAACTTGTTAAAATGTCCTCATCTCCTTTTCTCTACTTTCCAAATGTGTAGCTATATCTCTACCTTTTCTTCTTTTGGCTGTCTTCATTACATTGCACAAACACATGCACACACATTCCAACTGTACACATAATATACATAAGCCTATATTTCCTNTACATAAGCCTATATTTCCTATTTCATCAATTTTATAATATCTCTTACTCTTTCCTTTATAAATTGACATATCAACATCCTGACATACATAAAACCCTCTCATTCCATTTTTCCCTGTTAATGCTTGTCATCTGAATTTTTTAAAAAAGATTTTATTTATTTCTTTCAGAGATACTGAGTGAGAGAGAGAGAGCAAGAACAGGGGCAGTGGGAGAGGGAGAAGCAGACTCCCCACTGGGCTGGCAGACCAATGGTGGGCTCCATCCAAGGACCCTGGGATCATGACCTGAGCTGAAAGCAGATGTTTAACTGACAGAACTACCCAGGCACACCAGTCATCTGCATTTTTATAAAGATGACATTATTTATATTCTTCTGCTCTATAATTATAATTAAGTTTTC
>NW_023202952.1:0-687 GCF_002007445.2 Ailuropoda melanoleuca
ATTACCTAGAAAAAATGTTGAAACAACACTGCTCCAGCTCTCAATTGCACCACAGGGTGGAAAAGAAGGGGATATTGGAGAGCTCTGATGGAAGAGCTCAGGACAGCATGCCGTTGAATCTGGGTGGCAAGGGGACTGAATCCCTATACATGAAATGGAGCTTCTGTAGGTGATATAATCTGCCAATCATCCTCAAGGGTTGGTTCTAGAAAGGTCTAGCATCCATAAGATCCACCTTAGCCTGGAATATAGATATTGTCCAGAATCTTTGTACACTTTGAATGAGTTCCTCAGGGAGTAAAAGGGCAGCACCTGTTCCTATGTTAAAAGTGCCCCCAACAATTCCAGGGACCTCTTAAAAATCTGTTTCATTAGCAGCATGCACTAGATATGCAGCTCCACCTTGNGGCACTAGATATGCAGCTCCACCTTGAATAAAAATATTGCCAGCTGTGAGACATGGTGACTAGCAAAACAACCAGGTAAAAAAAATATAGACTACCCTAACTCATGAAGCTTCTTCTTTCAGAATGTCCTAGGAAACCCGGCTGCTTGAGTGACCCCACTTCTCATGTGTCCTAAATCATGTTCTTATGCTTTAAGTTATACAGTAAAGAGTGAACCTGCAAAACCCTAGACAATCCATCCTTGGACCCTAATAAAGACAGGGTCTCTGGCCTGTGCTTG
>NW_023202953.1:0-685 GCF_002007445.2 Ailuropoda melanoleuca
AACTATAGCTTCCAAACCTTGATTTGCAAGTTTCTTGATGAAAAGTTAGCAGAAAGAGTTTCAGGAAAACCCGGGACGTAATGGTCCACATGGTGTAGTGAAGACTCACCGTCACATTGCTTAAGAAACTGGGTGTTACACGCTACTAATGAGTCGTTGAACACTACATCAGAAACTAACGATGCACTGTATGCTGGCTAACTGAACATTAAAAAAAAAAAGAAAGAGAAAGAAGAAAGAAAGAAAAAGAAGAAAGAAAGAAAGAAAGAAAGAAAGAAAGAAGAAAGAAAGAAAGAAAGAAAGAAAGAAAGAAAGAAAGAAAGAAAGAGTTCCATCAGAACCTAGGGATGATGGGAGCAAGCACTTGCTCCAAGGTCCCTATCTACACNTTCCATCAGAACCTAGGGATGATGGGAGCAAGCACTTGCTCCAAGGTCCCTATCTACACCTGAATGGAAACTGGTGTGTGTTTCACAAAACATGCATCAGCTACCACACATACCAGTTAACTGATATTGATAAAGAAGTTCATGTGGGAAACAAATTTAAATTATCATCTTTATTATTTACTTTTTTTTCCTCCAGACTAATTATGTTCCACATTATCATACAGCTTTTGATTATATATTATACCTAGTCCATACACACAGTAGTGTATCATAAATGATTACCATACCAAGAAATG
>NW_023202954.1:0-637 GCF_002007445.2 Ailuropoda melanoleuca
TACATCAAAAACTAGGGATGTACTGTATGGTGACTAACATAATATAATAAAAAAATATTATTAAAAAAAAGACTATGTTTGGAAACCAAAACTGCATGTTGTATTATATATGTCAGTTGACGCCTGAGGGATAGGTTAACCTAAATAACCTGGTAAAAGAGGAGAGCCTGTCTGAATTACCCTTGGAAGAGGGAGAAGGGGTAAGACCATCATCTTGGTCCACTTGTACTTGCTTCCTCGGTGTCTCCCCCACTTCATCCTGGACAGATTACACGCACAGAGCAGGACATGCCAATCTTTAGGATTTTAGACTTCTAGGTAGGGCTCTAAGTGGTAGCGATGCCTTCAGAGCAGAATGGCTTAGAGGTCCCTGGACATTAACTGANAACTGATTGTCTTCACAGAAGTCAGCCCTGATCTACAATCCATCCACCCGTCCATCCATCCTCCCTCTCATTAATTTATCCGGTAACTTAACTTGGTGCCTAATAAGTACCACAAGGCTAGCAGATATAACAATCTAAAGATAGGAGTCTCTTGTCTTCATGGAACTCAAGAGTTTGGGTGGTGAGACAGACAAGCCCATTGGCCATAATGATAGAGTAGGACAGGGGGTAAGAGTAAATAAGAGAGTGCT
>NW_023202956.1:0-1451 GCF_002007445.2 Ailuropoda melanoleuca
GATTAACTAAGTCCAGAAAATTAGTATGATTCTGATCTCTTTGGAGGTGCAAGGCCACTACCTCCTTGATCACCTTTCTCAAAAGTGGAATATTTGAGATTGGCCTATAATTATAAAGATCTTTCAGGTCAAGGAAGCTTTTTAAAGGCCTTATTACTCCCTTCTACATGGAGAAACTAATAGCTTCTCTTAACCACATTCCAGTTTAATCAGCTGGGGAACAAGGCTAATCCAAAATAGCATCAAACAGTTGCCTAAGTTATATCCCTATGACCTGCCCTAATGCTCACATTCAAAATGAAGCAGATCCAATCAACGTTGTTTACAAAGAATGATGAGGTTGTTCACAGAGACCCAATAACTCTTTCACCCTCTGCAACATCCAAAACTTGAGTTCAGCAGCAACGTTTGGAATGGATCTCGGGCCACTCCCAAGGACATGAGGATCCACATTTAAAACATTTAGCACTAACATAACACGACATTTCAGATATTCCTATGATATGTACATTATGACATACAATGACTTTGGAGTCTATATGAGGACACTCTTGCTGCAGATATCATGAAGTAAGCCANCTCCTTGATCACCTTTCTCAAAAGTGGAATATTTGAGATTGGCCTATAATTATAAAGATCTTTCAGGTCAAGGAAGCTTTTTAAAGGCCTTATTACTCCCTTCTACATGGAGAAACTAATAGCTTCTCTTAACCACATTCCAGTTTAATCAGCTGGGGAACAAGGCTAATCCAAAATAGCATCAAACAGTTGCCTAAGTTATATCCCTATGACCTGCCCTAATGCTCACATTCAAAATGAAGCAGATCCAATCAACGTTGTTTACAAAGAATGATGAGGTTGTTCACAGAGACCCAATAACTCTTTCACCCTCTGCAACATCCAAAACTTGAGTTCAGCAGCAACGTTTGGAATGGATCTCGGGCCACTCCCAAGGACATGAGGATCCACATTTAAAACATTTAGCACTAACATAACACGACATTTCAGATATTCCTATGATATGTACATTATGACATACAATGACTTTGGAGTCTATATGAGGACACTCTTGCTGCAGATATCATGAAGTAAGCCATTATTTGTATTTTTGAAGTAGGGAGAATACCCCATCAATAGTGCCTACCTACTTGCTCTAATTTATAGGTATCTGAGAATTTTTTGGATTGTGAGTAACATAAGGATGCTTCAAATATGGCTGCTGAATGAGAATTTTGGGAGTTCTAGTTATAGCTTGTTCTAGGACAGGGAAAGCACCTATATCTTAAAATCATCAAAAAGCCTTAATATGTTTTTCTACTATTTTTCACCAAGTTATTCATTTCTATGAAGTGTATTGTCGCAATGTTTTGATTACTTTAAATTTATAAACAGATTGGAACGTCATCATATAAAGTTTAGTGCAAACTAATGAATGTAGCCATATGATTTTT
>NW_023202958.1:0-957 GCF_002007445.2 Ailuropoda melanoleuca
TTTTAAAGCCAAATTTTAAAGTTCGATTTTAAAGTTGCTTTTGGAAGAAACACATATCCAGACCAAGTTACTTCTTTATGCCAGAAGGGGAATATCCATTTGTAATTTATTTTGTAAGAATACAAGTTTTTGCCAAGTCTTTTAGGAATTGCTCCAACATTGCTTTTGAATAAACCATTCTTCTAAATCTAGAAGTTCATTTTATCATATAAATAAAAACTGTTTTTATTTGAATCTCTTTCTTTTCTTTTTTTTTAAGATTTTATTTATTTATTTGACAGAGAAAGAGACAGCCAGTGAGAGAGGGAATACAAGCAGGGGGAGNGGGGGAGTGGGAGAGGAAGAAGTAGGCTCCCAGCAGAGGAGCCTGATGCGGGGCTCGATCCCAGGACTCCAGGATCACGCCCTGAGCCGAAGGCAGGCGCTTAACAACTAAGCCACCCATGCACCCCTATTTGAATCTCTTTATGATCTCTAAACTTTGCCATTGGTATAATATAGGTGACTATATTCTTTTAGTTACTGCCTGTATAATGTGTTTTTAAAATCTAGTACTAGATATCATTACTCCACTTTTACTAATTTATGTATGTATATATTACATATTTCTTCCCAAATTTATTTCTAGATAGTATATTTTATTATTATAAATTATATAGTTACATTATATAACATGGTGTTCACTGTGATCAAAAGCTGTGGAATATTTACTTTGGGTGACACTAAATTATCATTCCATTTTTAATATCTTTCATTGTATCACTTGGTTTTCCATGTATATAATGATATCATCTGCAGGAAATGATGGTTTTTAATTCCTGCTTTCCAATTTTAATATCTCTTATTTCTTTATAAAAATGCAATCTGTGGAATGGGAAGAAATAGTTGCAAGCCATATATCTGATACTTAATACCCAAAATATATAAGGAATTCCTACAACTCATTTAAAAAAAAAA
>NW_023202959.1:0-707 GCF_002007445.2 Ailuropoda melanoleuca
ACACGCCCTCTCACCCGCCTCACCCCTGCCTTGGGCCCCCAAACAGCCCACAGTCCAGGCCCAGACCCTGGCGTGATGAGGTGGACTGGGCCTCCATGCTGGCAGCCACAGCAGCCGGACCCCCGGCCCTAGCCCAAGTCCGAGCTGTTCTTGACTCAAGGCCACCCCCGGTCCTCTTCCATCTCTTCCCCAGATGACCCCCACAGTGAGATACCGGGAGAAACCTAGAGATCATACCCTTGACAGTCCAGCTGCCCCAGCTAGCTTCTGCCTGCGGGGCCACAGGACAGAGAAAGTGCCCAGTGCAGCCTGGATCCAGCCTCTCACAGGTGCCTCTCGGGGGCTCAGCTCTGGCGCTAGACAGCGGGCCAGCGGGGCAGGTGGGGCTGAGACACGTGGCCGGGCATGCGCACACACTCATGCACGTATATGCATGTGCTCTCTCGAGCACGCANTCTCTCGAGCACGCACAAACACACACCCAAATGGACATGCACACACACACACACACCTACAGCCACTTGTATACACGTGCACACGTGCACGCATTCACTGCACCAGCCCCCGAGAGCTCCGGGACACCCCACCGTCCTCCCCATGCCCCAGGAGCCACACACGACGTGCAGAGTTCCGCATCCAGATCACGCTCACGCAGGCGTGCAGAGCCTACACTGGGTACACGCCAGAGAGGCACAGAGTTGACCTGG
>NW_023202960.1:0-1322 GCF_002007445.2 Ailuropoda melanoleuca
GACTCCACATCCATACAACAACGGGAAGGGGTTCCACTGCTTTCCCACGGTGTCACTGACATTGATGCTGTTTGCATGGTTTAAGACACTGACCCCACAAAGACTCTCTCTTTTCTTGCTTTGGATTGTCAATGCCTTTGTGGCCTCATGTCCATCATTCAATTAATGCTGCTCTAGCAAGCTTGCATGTTGAGCTGGGAGGTCCTGTGATGCACACTGAGTGCAGCTGGGATTCCTGTGAAGGTTCAGCTTATGGGCATCAGGATATTTGTAATTCATTGGTATTTAGGGACAGAACTAAACAATGTGAGTGAGTCTGTATTTTGTGGTTTTTACTATATCTGCTTTCCCTTTAGAAAAATTTTCTAAATCAGAAAGTGAAGAGGTAAGCACAGGATCATGTGTGCAGAGGGGGTCTCTGTGGGAAACTGCTCTATGGAGAGGAAGCCCCAGACCCTGACAGGAAACCTGCCCACAACCTTCATCTGCAGCTGCTCCTGGGGCTTAAGGACAGAATTGGTGACTAGTGTGCCCCCCCTGCTGGTCCAGATCCCCTTCTACAGTGAGGTTTGTGTCTGGGCTCACACTGATGTCCCCTCACTGTGTCACTTGCACAGTAATACACGGCCGTGTCGTCGGCTCTCAGGCTGTTCATCTGCAGATACAGCGTGTTCTTGCTGTTGTCGCTGGAGATGGTGAATCGGCCCTTCACGGAGTCTGCGTAGTATGTACTACCACCACTATTGCTAATAACTGCGACCCACTGCAGGCCCTTCCCTGGAGCCTGCCGGACCCAGCTCATGCCGTAGCTACTGAAGGTGAATCCAGAGGCTGCACAGGAGAGTCGCAGGGACCCCCCAGGCTTCACCAGGTCTCCGCCAGACTCCACCAGCTGCACCTCACACTGGACACCTGCAGACACAAGACATCCTGGTCAGGAAACTGTCACACACCCACTGCTTGTCTCCCTCAGATCCACTCACATACTCCATGTCTCTTGTTCAGCATGAGTTACCTTTTAAAAGAGCAACAAGGAAAACCCAGCCGAGCATAGACTCCATGGTGAGCTCTCTGTGTTCTGCCCTGATTGCTGATTGGAACACCTGGAAATCCTAGGGCTGGGGCTCCTCTCCCAACTGCAGAGTCAGGGTTGGGGTGTTTTAATCAGGAGACGGACGGCCCTATTTGCATGTCCTCTGACTATATATTCAGCTTGGGATCTTTGCTGACACAGAGGGTAGTAACCAGAGCAGATGTGACTGCCTTTGTTTTGGTGATATTGACCTTTTAAAAATATATGATATTTCATTATTTAACTTTCC
>NW_023202962.1:0-2660 GCF_002007445.2 Ailuropoda melanoleuca
ATTGTCATATCCACTTGTTGGATACATCCTTTAACAATAATATAGTGCCCTTCTGTGTCTCTAACTATAGTTTTTAGTTTAAAATCCAATCTGTCTGATGTGAGAATTGCTAGCCCAGCTTTCTTTTGAGGTCCACTGGCGTGAAAGATGGTATTCCATCCCTTTACTTTCACTCTGAATATATCTTTAGGTTCAAAATGAGTCTCTTGTAGACAGCAAATGGATGGGTCATTTCTTTTTATCCAATCTGCAACCCTGTAGCANGGGAGCATTTAGGATATTTACATTGAGACTGAGTATTAAGAGATATGATTTTAATGATGCCATGTCGCCAGTAAAGTCTTTGTATCGGTTGTGACTTTCTGTTCTGTATCACTCTTGGGGCCTTTTTACTTTTATAGAACCCCCCTTAATATCTCCCGTAGGGCTGGTTTCGTGGTTACGAAATTGGTCAATGACTGGCGATTCTGGAAGGTCTTTATTTCTCCATCCATTATGAATGACAGCCTTGCTGGATAAAGGATCCTTGGCTGCATGTTTTTCTCTGAAAGAGCTTTAAAAATGCCCCCCCAAGCCTTTCTCTTATTCCAGGTCTCTGTAGACAGGTCTGACGTAATCCTGATACCTTTGCCTTGGTACGTGAGAAATTTCTTTGCCCTGGCCACTTTCAATACTGTATTTTTGGATCTAATATTTGCGAACTGCAGTATGACGTGACGTGGCGTAAGTTTGTGGTGGTTGAGTTTGGGAGGGGTCCTCTCTGCCTCTTGGACATGAATGTTTGTTTCCCTTGCTAGATTAGGGAAGTTTTCAGCTACAATTTGTTCAAATATCTCTTCTAGACCTCTGTTTTTCTCCACCCCCTAGGGGATGCCGATGATTCTGATATTGGAACATTTCATTGAGTCAGTAATCTCCTGTAACCTACATCCTTGATAATGGATTTTTTTTAGCCCAGATTCTATTTTAGATTTCTCTTCTACTAAACCATCCACCGATTTGCTGATACATTCTTTGCCTCATTCACCCTGGCCCGCAGACCCTCTAGTTTTATTGCTTTTGGCTCATAGAATTTTTAATTTCTGCCAGATTCGCTCTCATTTCTGCCCTTAGAGATTCTATATTCTCAGCAACGCTTTCTCTGATGCTTTTTTCAAGTTTACTCATCATCTTGACCATTGTTGCTCTGAATTCCATTTCTGATAATTGGGATACATCCGTATGTATTAATTCTGTGGCCGAGGCTGGTTCTGTGGCAGAGGCCACAGACTCATTGTCTTTTCTTTGCCGGGGAGGATTTGTCCTTCTCGTCATTCTGATGAAGAGAGATTGCAGGGTTGTCCAGAGCCCAAGTGTTGACTGGGACCCAGGCCGTGCGCCCTTGTTTTATAGAGATCTTAGGGATGTGGGCTTCTTCCTTAAAGAGTTTATTTATTTATTTGAGAGAGAGAGAGACAGTCAGCAAGAAAGGGAACCCAAGCAGAGGAGTGGGAGAGGAAGAAGCAGGTTCCCGGTGGAGAAGCCCGATGAAGGACTCCTTACGGAGCGTTGTGATCACACCCTAATCCGAAGACAGGTGCTTGGTGACTGCGCCACTCAGGCGCCTAGGTATGTGGGCTTCTTGATTTTTCTGCCTGCCTTCTGGGGGAGGGGCCTGCCGCCCCGATACTCAGGCAACCCTGTTTGGGTAGAGTCTCCATGTCCCCTGCGAGGAGGGATGGGGGTGGGCACAGTGTGAGCCGGTATTTCCAGGCCTTTGTTCTCTGGCGGCTTTCCCTGGTGGTTTGCTGTGCCTCTTCTGAGAGTCAGAGCAGCAGTGGCCAAATGCCTCTGTCTCAGAACAGAGGGATCGCGGATCGTTCTCCACTGATGTTCTGGCCACTTTAACTCTGTTTCTGTTGGTGCTGCTCAACCCTGCAGCATCCCGGGCTGTGCGCCCCACACCCGGCGTNGCCAGCGTCCCAGCCCTCATTTCCAGGGCCTGCGCATCTCTGTGCTTTGTGTTTCTAATGCCACCAGCTGCCAGCTGCCCCCGCACACTCCTGGAGCTCCAGGTCTCAGTCTGGTTCCAGTGAGCACCCCGGAGCTCCATTTCAGTCTGGTGGCGCTCGTTCCCTGGCTCAAGTCTCAGTCTGCTCTCTTGTGGGTGCTGGTCCATGAGTCCGCCCGCTCCCCAGTGCAGGTGGCTACCACTTCCTGGCACCCAAACGCAGCGGCTCCCTCCTCCTTCCTTTTATCTTCCGATATCTTTGCACGGCTTCACGGCTCCCAGCTTTGTACCTCAGTACTCTGCACTGGAGATGTTCATTTGTAGAGATCCAGATGTGTCTTCCTGTGTCTCAGGCTGATTCTGTGGATGTTCAGGCTGGTGTGGTACCTATCCAACTGACTCGGGGGCTGGCTGAAAAAGGGGTCCCCTACTCCTCTGCCATCTTAACTCTCTATCTAGAGTTCTTTTAGTTAGCCTCAAAGAAAGGGAGAGGGGATCTTGAAAAAACAGAGAAAAGGTGACATACAAAGATGTCAAGGGAGAGAGAGGGTAAAAAGGTGAGGAGGAGATGGAGAAGAGGTGACTGGAGAGAAATGGAGGGGAGGAGAGAGGAGAAATTCCCCAGGGGGTAGGGGATGTGGGGTGGGGAGAGAGAGAAAGGGGGCAGGGT
>NW_023202963.1:0-663 GCF_002007445.2 Ailuropoda melanoleuca
TCCCCCAGTTGAGACAGATTCACATTCAACATTTATCAAATGTCTTCCATTTACAGTGTTCTGTGTTTGGTGTTAGGTTGAACCACACAAAATTGTCTTTCTTGTGGGTTAAGAACAGTCCAACGTTGGCAGTTTCATATGGCTCAACCTAATACTTTAACATGTTAGCTCCCTTTTCTACGACAATTATTCTACAAGGTAGATGATGTTACCCTCGTTTTACAGATGAAGAAATTCAACTGATTGCTTAAGGTTCTACAACTTGCCAAGAGCAGATCATAGAAACCTACGATCTTTGGATTTCAAGTAAGATGCTATTTCTTGCATACTACAAAACAATACATAACTTAAAAGACAGTGATTCAGCAATATAATAGAAGTGCGTAGGCCATTAGGAAGACTGNAGTAGGCCATTAGGAAGACTGAATGGGTTGAGAAGCTCTAAGAGTCTCCAAAGAAGTTGTTAAGTAGAGGAGGGAAGTAAAACAAGAATTACCTATAAAAATATATCAATTCTCTTCCTCCTGGAGACAATGAAATTGTAGCTTCAATAATGTGTATGCCTTGGGCAGAAAGCACAGTAGGCAAGCAGCAGCTACCATGTGACTTGAGGGTTCCAGGAGCCAGTAAGTGATTATAATCAGAGTAAATGGAGGTACAGAT
>NW_023202964.1:0-1438 GCF_002007445.2 Ailuropoda melanoleuca
CTTCCTCTCCCACTCCCCTGCTGTGTTCCCTCTCTTGCTGGCTGTCTGTCACATAAATAAATAAAATCTTTTAAAAAAAAAATAAATAAATGTTTGGTAGAATTCCCCTCAGAAGCTGTGGCTCAGGACTCTTATTTGTTGGGAGATTTTTAATTATTTATTCAATTTCTTCACTGGTTATGGGTTTATTCAAATTTTCTATTTATTCCTGTTTCAGTTCTGGTAGTTTATATGTTTCTAGGAATTTCTCCATTTCTTCCAGATTGCCCAATTTGTTGGCATATAATTGCTCATAATATTCTCTTATAATTGTTTGTATTTCTGCATTGTTGGTTTTGATCNATTGTTGGTTTTGATCTCTCCTCTTTCATTTGTGATTTTATTTACTTGGGTCCTTTCTCTTTTCTTTTTTTTAAGTCTGGATGGGAGTTTATCAATTTTGTTAATTCTTCCAAAGAACCAGCTCCTAGTTTTGTTGATCCGTTCTGATGTTTTTTTTAAATTTCTGTATCATTTATTTCTGCTCTAATCTTAATTTTTCCCTCCTCCTGGTTTTATGCTTCATTTGCTGTTCTTTTTTCAGCTCCTTTAGGTGTAAGGTTAAGTTGTGTATTTGAGACTTTTTTTTTCTTCTTGAGGTAGACCTGTATTGCTATATGCTTCCCTCTTATAACTGCCTTTGCTGTGTCCCAAAGGTTTTATATGGTTGTTTTCATTTTTATTTGCTTCCATGTATTTTTTTAGCTAATTTCCTGGTTAACCCATTCATTCTTTAGTAGGATGTTTTTAACCTCCATGTATTTGTCGTCTTTCCAAATTTTTTCTTGTGGTTGACTTCAAGTTTCATAGCATTGTGGTCAGGAAATATGCATGGCATGATATCAATCTTTTTGTACTGGTTAAGCCTGTTTTGTGACGCAGTATGTGATCTATTCTGAAGAATATTCCATGTGCACTTCAAAAGGATGTGTATTCTGATGCTTTAGGATGAAATGTTCCAAACATCTAAACATCTGATCCAGTGTGTCATGCAGTCATCATTTCCCTTGTTGATCTTCTGCTTAGATGATCTGTCCATTGCTGTGAGTGGGGTGGTAAAGTTCCCCACTATTATTGTATTATTGTCAATGAATTTCCTTATGCTTGTTAATAATTGATTTATGTATTTGCGTGTTCCCAATTTATGGGCATAAATATTTACAATTGTTCAATCTTCTTGTTGGATAGACCCCTTTATTATGATGTAGTGCCCTTCTCCATGTCCTATTACAGTCTTTGGTTTAAAATCTAATTTTCTGTTATATGTATGGCTACTCCAGCTTTCTTTTGATAACCATTAGCATGATAAATGGTTCTCCATGCCCTTACTTTCAATCTGCAGATGTCTTTGGGTCTAAAATGAGTCTTGTAAGCAGCATATCAATGGGTCTTATTTTTT
>NW_023202965.1:0-3476 GCF_002007445.2 Ailuropoda melanoleuca
TCCCTGTAAGGAAGAAACCTGAAGACTAAAGATACCTCAAGGTTTTCTTCTTGTCCCAGTATCGTGATTTTACCTATAATTCAGGGAATTGCACCAACCTTGGAATTGACACAACTTAGAGCAGAATTTGATCTTTAAATGTAGTCATTGCAAAGCATTCTTTGGATTTTAAAAGTTGAGAAGTTTTTTTTTTTCTTTCCTTAACTGAAATGTTACATTAGTTTAAGGTATACAACATAGTGATTCAACAAGTCTATACGCTATGCTACGCCTCACTGCAAGAGTAGTTCCCATCTGGTTGAGAGTTATTTTTGTTTGTTTGTTTTGTTTTTTAAGAAATTAGGTTTATTGACTCTTGAGACCTGGAAAAAAGCCAACCTCATTTACCCATGGCCTTGTTTTGCTCTCACTGTCAGGTGATGGGATAGGATCAGGTCAGTTCACTTTATCGGGCTACCAGAATATATATCAGGAGCTGTGCTAGTGACGGGAACACAAAGAGGACCAACGCGGTACTGAGAGTCCACTGGGGGATTCAGATCTTGAAATAGTCGATTTCAATATGGATGTGCCAAGGTCTATGGGAGAGGCCCGCACGCCCTACTGTGGGAGCACGGAGGAGAAAAGGCCAAGCTAGCTTCCCTTCCTCAGACTTGGTGTTTGGGGAAGGCCTCTGCTTGTCCCTGGGATGCAACATAGAAAAATGGCAAGTTTCAATTTTTAAGGGTCATGAACATGGAGGCCTTTGGATCATGGGGGCCATGTCAAGATGACAGATTTGCAAGGTTGGCTCCATAAAAGCATGTGAGGCACACACACTACAGAGGGGACACCTTTCTTTCAGGGTCACCTCATAGGCTTAAGATGAGAACAAATCATCTTGACTCCACATGTCTCCAAGGCTAGGAATGTGCTTGAAACCCAGAAAGCAGGAGTCTGAGTTCCTCTACCCCTTGTAAAATGTGCTTTTGGGCTAGGCCTCTCTTAGGACTAAGCCCTATGATCTTCTCGACCAAGCTGGAGTTAAGCATCACATGAGAACTAACTCTCCATTTTTTATGTATTTTAGTGGTGTGGAGTTGTTTAAGCTCAAAGTGACCCTTCTTGAGCCTCAATGAACAGGAGGAACATCTAAAAATAAATTTCTGTCTCTTTAGTCTTGACCAATTTTTAGTTTCTCACTTCTCCTAGGGTCTTTTTAGAGCTTTTTGTCTTGCAATGAAGAGTTTCTGCATAACTCTTCAATTCGTTATTCAGAATCCTTTCAAAGGCCGGAATACCTTTCTCCTATATGTTCTCACTTACCCTCCCCAAAGGGAACACTCCCTTATCTATATTTCCACATTATATTGTACACATTTCTGTTATGAAATGGATCAAATGGGATATACTGTAGTATGGATCATGTTTGTATGATCGTATTATGATTATTTGTTTATACATCTGCATCTTTGTCCTCTTCTATATCCATAGTCAGTGACCTCTCTCTTGTTGTGTCTACAAACTTTCTGGTACATTATAGATGCTTAATAAACGTTAATCTCTAAGAAAGTTGGTCTCTTCCACATATATTTTTATATATCTTGGGATGCTTAATAAACGTTAATCTCTAAAAAAGTTAGTCCCTTCCACATATATTTTTATATATCTTGGGATGCTTTTGGTGCCTCTTAAAAAATTGTGAAGCAATTTTTTTTTTTACTATTTTTGACTATACTTTGTGTTCCCCCTCTCTTTATCTTTCTACCTGATTTATTACAATTCGACAGAGCCTCCTCTCCAGTCAATTGCCAGTGGGATTCCTATGCCTCATGGTCAGAATGCAATGGTTGTACCAAGACTCAGGTAGGACCATACAAAAACTTTGTGTTTATTGTTTATTTATTGTATATATTGTTTATATCAAAATAGCTGACATATGGAAAAATGACGTTAGCTTTTGACATGTTATTTTTTGCATTTCTTAATATAATTAGTAATTTTAAAGGGAGTAAAGTATAGCTTTAATAATTAATAATGTAATAAAGCAATTTCTGCATTCTTATTTTTCTTGTAGGACTTTTCTAAATCTTACATTTGAGCCTAGAAATATACATAGGATAAAGCAATTCACTAACTCTATTAGAGAAATAGAAGAGCATGAAATGAAGTTAGTATGCAGTTCAAAATCTGTTTCATACTTACTGGACTCAACTTTTCTTCTTATTTAAAACAACCACTAACAAGTACAAAAAGGCTGCTTTGTTTTGCGTAAGAAGTGAATGACCACGAAGAGTGAAACATTTTGCACCTTTTTAAAAAAAAATTTTTACTTTTAGTAATGTCTACACCCAACATAGGCCTCGAACCCACAACCCAGAGATGAAGAGTCACATGCTCCACTGACTGAGCCAGCCAGGAGCCCCTGCATTTTTAAATTTTTTAAAGTTTAATTTCTAAGTAATACAAATAAAATATTGGACTTGATCTGGAGATAATAGAGTACTTCTAAAATTGTCTGTTTCTCCCCCTTATTATAAGCTAGTCATTGGAGAAAACATGGGAAAGTCTACATAAAGAAAATGCTACTTATCATTTCACCATTTAAAAGAAATGAATATGCCATCATTTTGGTATTTATTCTTTCAATTTATCTTCTCTGTGTGTTTATAATTTTTTAAAATAGATTTGTTTGGTTATAGTTTTATATTCCACTATTAAAAATATTTTTTTGTTTAAAAAATTTTTTTAAGTAAACTCCATGCCACACGTGGGGCTTGAACTTAAGACCCTAAGGTCAGGAGTCGTGTGCTCCACCGACTGACCCAGCCAGGTGCCCCTATATCCTACTGTTTTGTTTTTTTTTTTTCAAGTAGGCTCCGCACTCAGCATGGGGCCCAACATGGGGCTTGAACTCACGACTGTGAGATCAAGACCTGAGCTGAGATCAAGAGTTGGGCGCTTAACCAATTGAGCCTCCAAGGTGCCCCTCCACTATTTTAAAATTATATTTTCAGCATGAATTTTAACAGCTGTATTATTTTCCATTATATGAGTATACCAGTCTTATTTATCCACTTTTCTACTGTTTGAGATTTAAGATATGTACATTTTTGTTATTATAAATAAAACTTCAGTGAACATTTTTGTACATAGAAATCTGTCCTCTGTTCTGATAATTTTCTTAGGATAAATTCCAAAAATATAATGCTTGTTTTGAAGGTTCTAAACATTTGAATGATTAAATATGTTTTNTGAACATTTTTGTACATAGAAATCTGTCCTCTGTTCTGATAATTTTCTTAGGATAAATTCCAAAAATATAATGCTTGTTTTGAAGGTTCTAAACATTTGAATGATTAAATATGTTTTTATTGAAATATAATTAACACATGACATTATATTAGTTCCAGGTATACAACATGATTCTATATTTGCAAAATATTTTAAAGGTGGTTCAGCTTGAATAAAAATGTGTATTTAAAAATCACTTTTTT
>NW_023202966.1:0-685 GCF_002007445.2 Ailuropoda melanoleuca
TGTGAAATAAATTGAATTTTTTAATTCATGGTCTTTCTATCCCTTTAGATCGTGAAATCCTTTATGCAAGAGAGGTACCACATTTATCTATTGTTCAATTGATTTAACCCTCTTTTATCTATCTATCTATCTATCTATCATCTATCATCTATCTATCTATCTATCATCTATCTACCCTATCTACTCATCCATCCATCCATCCATCCATCCACTACCAGGAATACTTCCTAGCCTGAATTCCATACTAAGTAAATAATTTATGGAATGAGGAACCAATGAATAAATCAATTATTCAATGAATAAATGAATACACTACTAATTTAATAGTGTAAAAAAATCTTAGAATTTTTCTTCTAAAAAACTGAAATACTAAACATTTACCACTACANGCATTTACCACTACAATTTTAAGTTCAAAATATAAAATTTTGTAATGATAAAAACTTTCTTTAGACTATAGTTAAAGACTGAAAAAAAAACTAATATAGAAGACAGTAAATACTTATGTGTGTTTGTGAAAGAGAGAGGGGAGAGAGAAAGAGGGTGAGCAAAAAGAAAATCTGCACAAATCTATGTTTGGTACTTCCTATATTAAAACAGTTGAACAAAAGTGTGGAAGTTTGTCACAAAGAATTTCTTCTGGCAATTAAATTATCTTTTTAAATATATATATGTATACATATAT
>NW_023202967.1:0-653 GCF_002007445.2 Ailuropoda melanoleuca
AACATAAAATGAAAGGGGAGAAGCACTCTCTCAGTTTAAAAGATGCTTTAGAAATGCTTTTTAGTCTTGGGGTTTTACGTGATTTATTTTCTTGGTAGTACTAATTACATACATGCCGAGAACAGGGGGAAAAGAATAGTAGGCTTATTCCTTATTGTGTTGTGGGGTTTTTCTCTGCTGATTTTTTTTTGTGTTTAAAAGCTGACTTTTTGGGGGCTCCTGGGTGGCTCAGTCAGTTAAGCATCTGACTCTTGATTTTGACTCAGGTCATGATCTCAGAGTTGTGAGATCGGGCCCTGCATGGGGCTCCTCACTCAGCACAGAGTCTGCTTGAGATTCTCTCTCTCCCTCTCCTTCTGCCCCCTCCCNTCTGCCCCCTCCCCCACTCGTGCACACGTGCTCGCTTGCTCTCTCTCTCTCAAATAGATAAATAGTATCTAAAAAAAAAAACAACTTTTTTGTGGGGGAGAGGAAAGGGAGGAGGAGGAGGTGGGGGGAAAAAGGTAACTTTTTTATTTGGTTGGTTCCATATCGCAGGGTAAGTAGACAGTCCTAATGAACTGGGATCTTGTGGGACAGGAGCTGTATATTTCTTTTTTTATTGACATAATTGCACCCAGATGGAAATGTGTAATTGCATTTCTTGTTATACA
>NW_023202969.1:0-1568 GCF_002007445.2 Ailuropoda melanoleuca
AATCAGGGGATGTACTGTATGGTGATTAACATAATATAATAAAATAAAATTAATTATAAAAAAAAAAAAGATGATGTGGTCCATATACACAATGGAATATTACACAGCCATCAAAAAGAATGATTTCTCAACATTTGCTACAACGTGACGGGAGATAATGCTAAGTGAAATAAGTCAAGCAGAGAAAGACAATTATCATAAGAAATAGCAGGGAGATCGGTAGGAGAAGGAAGGGAAGAATGAAGGGTGGGTAAACAGAAGGGAGAATGAACCACGAGAGACTATGGACTCTGGGAAACAAACTGAGGGCTTCAGAGGGGAGGCAGGTGGGGGATTGGGATAGACCAGTGATGGGTATTAAGGACGGCACATATTGCATGGAGCACTGGGTGTTATACTCAAATAATGAATCATAGAACACTACATCAAAAACTAAGGATATACTGTATGGTGACTAACATAACACGATTAAAAATTATTATTAAAAAAAGAAAGTATTTCTCATTAATTTTTGAAATATAGATTTTGTAGGTGTAAGATTTTAGGTTGAAATAATTTGTTGTTTTTTTAAATTTTTTCATCACTTTTAGGACACCACTTCATTCATTTGTTACTCGTTTTTGTCTCAGTCTATTAAGTATTAATTCAATTAAACAGAAGCATGAGAGACTATGGACTCTGAGAAACAAACTGAGGGCTTCAGAGGGGAGGGGGTGGGGGAATGGGATAGGCTGGTGATGGGTAGTAAGGAGGGCACGTATTGCATGGTGCACTGGGTGTTATATGCAACTAATGAATCATCGAACTTTACATCAAAAACCAGGGATGTACTGTATGGTGACTGACATAATATAATAAAAAATATTATTATAAAAAATAATAAGCAGAATTGTAGAGTGTGTATGGGGGGAAAAGGGGTNATAATAAGCAGAATTGTAGAGTGTGTATGGGGGGAAAAGGGGTAAAATTCCCTATGAAAGGCCATAGATAAAGTACTTCACAGGCCACATAAATTTGACAATAACTGTAATCTTTATCTGAGCTATGCAAGGAGACCTTTCTACTTTCAGATAGTAATACATATAATGATGTTGATAGCTATTACATACATTGTTTACCATGTGTAAACATGAAGTACTTTTCATTTTAGCTCAGGTTTATTTTTTCAAATTTTTATTTAAATTCTAGGTAGTTAAAATACAATATTGAGCAATATTAGTTTCAGGTGTAGACATCAGTGGTTCCCCACTCACATACAAAACCCAGTGCTCATTATAACAAGCGCCCTTCTTAATACCCGTCACCCATCTAACCCATCCCCCTCCACATCCCTCCATCAACCCTCAGTTTGTTTGTTCTCTATTATTAAGAGTATCTTATGGTTTGTTTCCCCTCTCTCTCTCCTTTTTACCCCTCTGATAGGTTCATATTTTGTTTCTTAAATTTCACATATGGTATTTGTCTTTTTCTGACTTATTTCCCTTAGCATAATACATTCTAGGTCCATCCATGTTTGCAAATAACAAGATTTCATTCTTTTTGATGGTGGAGTAATATATATATATATA
>NW_023202970.1:0-1236 GCF_002007445.2 Ailuropoda melanoleuca
TGATTCAAAGCAATAGAGGCCCACTTCAACAAACAAGAATAATCTCAAATAAACAATCTAACTTTATGCCCTCCAAAAACACAAAAACAAAAAAAATAAAATAAAATAAATAAAACAAACAAACAGAAAAAGAAGAACAAAGCCCAAAGTTAGTACAAGAAAGGAAATAATAAAGGTCAGAGTAGAAATAAATGAAATAGAGACTAAAAGACAATAGAAAAGATCAAGGAAACTAAAAGCTTGTTCTTTAAAAAGATTAACAAAATTAACCAAGAAAAAAGAGAAGGCTCAAACAAATAAAGGCAGAATTAAAAGAGAAGTTACAACAGAGGCTGCCTGAGTGGTACAGTCAGTTGGGTGTCCAACTCAGTTTTGGCTCAGGTCTTGATTTCAGGGTTGTGAGATCAAGCCTTATGTTGGGCCCCATGCTCAGCACAGAATCTGTTTGAAATTCTCTTTCCCTCTCCCTCTGCCCCTTCGGCTTGTGCGCGCTCTCTCTCTAAAATAAATAAATTAAATAAATAAATTTTTTAAAAAGAAAGAGAAGTTACAACTGATACCAAAGAAATACAAAGGATTATAAGAGNTATAAGAGATTACAATCAGCAATTGTATACCAACAAATTGAATAACCTACAAGACATGGGTGAATTCCTAGAAACATATGCTCTTAAGACTGAATCAGAAAAAAATAAAAAATCTGAATAGATGAATTACAACTAAGTAGATGGGATCAGTAATCAAAAAACTCTCAACAAATAAAAGCTCACAACTAGATGGCTTCACTGGCAAATTCTACCAAACATTTAGAGATTTAATACCTATCCTTCTCAAACTCTTCCAAAAAATGGAAGACAGTGGAGTGCTTCCAAAGTCATTACAAGTGTAGCATTATCCTGATACCAAAACCAGACAAGGACACTACAGAAAAAGAAAAGAAAAGAAAAAAAGGAAAAGAGAAAAGAAGGGAAAAGGGAAGGAGGGAAGGAAGGAAGGAAGGAAGGAAGGAAGGAAGGAAGGAAGGAAGAAGAAGAAGGAAGGAAGGAAGGAATTAAGAAAAAAGGGAGGGAGGGAGGAAAGAAGAAAGAAAGGAAAGGAAAGGAAAGGAAAGAAAAGAAAAGAAGAGAAGGAAGGAAAGAAAGAAAGAAAAGAAAGAAAGAAAGAGAGTGGAAGAGAGAAAAGGAGGGAGGACAGGAAGAAGAAAGATTACAGGCCAATAACTCTGATAAACATAGA
>NW_023202971.1:0-1199 GCF_002007445.2 Ailuropoda melanoleuca
TAAACGGAAGGGGGAGGGAGCCGCCGCACTCGGGAAGCGGTAGCCACCTGCACGGGGGAGCGTGCGGACTCGAGGACCGGCACCTGCGAGAGAGCAGACTGAGACCGTGACACAGGGATAGCATGCCCCCAGACTGAAATGGAGCTCCAGTGTGCTCACTGGAACCAGACTGATACTGGGAGCTCCAGGAGCATGTGGGGGGAGGCTGGCGGCTAGCGGCTGGTGGTGTTAGAAACACAAAGGACAGGGACATGCCAGCCCTGCATGTGAGGGCTGGGATGCCAGGTGTGGGGCTCACATCCCGGGATGCCGCAGGGTCGAGCAGCACCAACAGAAACAGAGTTGAATTGACCAGTACATCAGTGAAGAATGGTCCACGATACCTCTGTTCTGAGACAGAGGATGAGATTCAGCCACTGCAGCTCTGACTCTCAGAAGACGCACAGGAAACAGCAAGGGAAAGCCACCAGAGAACAAAAGATTGGAAATACTGGCTCACAGTGTGCCCAACCCCATTCCCCCTCGCAGGGAACAGGGGCTCTACCTAAACAGGGTTGCCTGAGTATCGGGGCAGCAGGCCCCTCCCCCAGAAGGCGGGCTGACAAATCAAGAAGTCCACATCCCTAAGGTCCCTATAAAACAAGGGCACTGGGCCTGGGTCCCAGTCAACAATTTGGGCTCTGGACCACCCCGCAAACTCTCCTCATCAGAATGACAAGAAGGAGAAATCCCCCCAGCAAAGAAAAGAAATGAGAGGCCACAGAACTAATGGATATGGATATAACCAAATTATCAGAAATGGTGATGGTTAGTAAGGAGGGCACGTATTGCATGGTGCACTGGGTGTTATATGCAACTAATGAAGCATCAAACTTTACATCGGAATCTGGGGATGTACTGTATGGTGATTAACATAATATAATAAAATAAAATAAAAAAATAAAAAAAAAGAAATGGAATTCAGAGTAACAATGGTCAAGATGATGTGTAGACTTGAAAAAAATTTTACAGGAAATGTTAATGAGAATATAGACTCTCTAAGGGTGGAAATGAGAGCGAATCTGGCAGAAATTAAGAATTCTATGAGCCAAATGCAGTCAAAACTAGAGGTTCTGATGGCAAGGGTGAATGAGGCAGAAGAATGTATCCGCAAATTGGAAGATGGGTTAGTAGAAGAGACAACTAAAACAGAATCTGGA
>NW_023202971.1:1257-1521 GCF_002007445.2 Ailuropoda melanoleuca
GGCGCCTGGGTAGCGCAGTCGTTAAGTGTCTGCCTTCGGCTCAGGGCGTGATCCCGGCGTTTCGGGATCGAGTCCCACATCAGGCTCCTCGGCTGGGAGCCTGTTTCTTCCACTCCCTCTCCCCTGCTGTGTTCCCTCTCTCGCTGGCTGTCTCTCTGTCACAAAAAATAAATAAAATCTTAAAAAAAAAAAAAAGAATGTAGATTACAGGAAATTACTGACTCAAGGAAAAGTTCCAATGTCAGAATCATGAGAATCCCTGAG
>NW_023202973.1:0-1246 GCF_002007445.2 Ailuropoda melanoleuca
GATGATTTTAATGATGCCATGTTGCCAGTAAAGTCTTTGTTTGTATCGGTTGTGACTTTCCGCTCTGTATCGCTCTTGGGGCCTTTTTACCTTTATAGAGCCCCCTTAATATCTCCTGTAGGTCTGGTTTCGTGGTTACGAAATTGGTTAATGACTGGCAATTCTGGAACGTCTTTATTTCTCCATCAATTCTGNCAATTCTGAATGACAGCTTTGCTGGATAAAGGATCCTTGGCTGCATGTTTTTCTCTGAAAGAGCTTTAAAAATGCCCCCCCAAGCCTTTCTCTCATTCCAGGTCTCTGTAGACAGGTCTGACGTAATCCTGATACCTTTGCCTTGGTACGTGAGAAATTTCTTTGCCCTGGCCGCTTTCAATACTGTATCCTTGGATCTAATATTTGCGAATTGCACTATGACATGCCGTGGCGTAGGTTTGTCCTGGTTGAGCTTGGATGGGGTCCTCTCTGCCTCTTGGACACGAATGCTTGTTTCCCTTGCTAGATTAGGGAAGTTTTCAGCTACAATTTGTTCAAATATCTCTTCTAGACCTCTGTTTTTCTCCACCCCTTCAGGGATGCCGATGATTCTGACATTGGATCGTTTCATAGAGTCAGTAATCTCCCGTAATCTACATTCGTGGGCGTGGATTTTTTTAAGACCAGCTTCTATTTTCGTTTTTTCTTCTACTAACCCATCCTCCAATTCGCTAACGCGTTCCTCTGCCTCGGTGTCCATGGCCGTCAGAACCTCTAGTTTTGACTGCATTTGGCTCATAGAATTTTTAATTTCTGTCAGATTCGCTCTCATTTCTGCCCTTAGGGATTCTATATTCTCAGCAACGCTTTCTCTGATGCTTTTTTCAAGTTTACTCATCATCTTGACCATTGTTGCTCTGAATTCCATTTCTGATAATTGGGATACATCCATATGTATTAATTCTGTGGCAGAGGCCACAGACTCATTATCTTTTCTTTGCTGGGGGGGACTTCTCCTTCTCGTCATTCTGATGAGGAGAGATTTGGGGGTTGTCCAGAGCCCAAGTTATTGACTGGGACCCAGGCCGTGCGCCCTTGTTTTATAGAGATCTTAGGGATGTGGGCTTCTTCCTTAAAGATTGTATTTATTTATTTGAGAGAGAGAGACAGACAGTCAGCAAGAATGGGAACCCAAGCATGGGAGTGGGAGAGGAAGAAGCAGGCTCCCGGTGGAGAAGCCTGATGAGGGACTCCTTTCCGGAATGTTGTG
>NW_023202977.1:0-622 GCF_002007445.2 Ailuropoda melanoleuca
CCAGAGATATTTTGTGCTAATCTAGACTGTATACACGGCATTGCTTTCATGCCAGCACAAGTTTCATCTTGAAGTCAGTATAAATATTTTTAAAGCTTTTGCCAATTGCAAAGCCCAGGTGGGCACTATTAATTCTGCTTTGGGGGCAGACATGTTTGCTGACAGGGCTTTGCCCTCAACAGCTTGAGTTAGACTTGACTGCAGCATACCCAGTTTTTTTACCCTTCTTTTCCATGAAACTATTACCATCGGTGAACTAATTGTCCTCTGTGTTTTCAATAGGGACATCTTAAATCTGCTTGACTAGAATAAACAAGATCAATAACCTCTGAACAGTTATGCCCTATAGAAGTACAATGGTCAGGTCCANACCTCTGAACAGTTATGCCCTATAGAAGTACAATGGTCAGGTCCAGGCTTAAGGGGAGCTGGGTTTAGAGTCTTGACAGCTTTCAAGTACTATTTCAGGCATATCTATAAGCATAGCCTGGTATTTAATAAGTCAGCCTCCTATCATCTATTGGTGGCGTTTGGTCTCTAAAATATTCTGAACCTGAAGTGCAGTCATTACTGTCCCATAGTGAGCTACGAGGCTCCTTTTACCAGGAGGGCTGTTGTATGC
>NW_023202978.1:0-705 GCF_002007445.2 Ailuropoda melanoleuca
TATATCCAGGAAGAATTCCAATTTATACCTGTTGTTATGTCTAGCTTAGTATTTGTGCCAGAACCCCCCCCAAAAAAAAGACTTCAAAAAAAGCTCCAGTTTGAACAATAAAGCATATGGTTACCCGATGTGTGATAGGTGAAGAAAGTTATCTGTCACTTGTGGATAGATTGGATAAGACCATTGATGTCTTTATCATTTCAGTGTATGATGAATAGGGAAGCCTCATCTACTCTATTTCTAATTTAAGGTTACTAACACTGACCTTTAAAATAAATTATAAAGAAGAATCATTATTGAGATATGTATAAGAAAAATAACTCTGTTTTTATTTTCTTGCAGACCTTCTCGGTGCAAATGCTATCTTTCTGCCAGTTTATTAAATAAACTAGTCTCTGAGGTGTCCGTTTGAACACTTCAGGCAGTACGGAGCACTGTTTACAGTTTGCTCNGTACGGAGCACTGTTTACAGTTTGCTCTGAAAGCCCACGCCATGGCTGGTGATTCCCCGGGCCCTGTTTCTCTAATGAATGGCTCATGGCCCTTCGGAACAAGCAGCTGTCTTGAAGACTTTGGAACCTTGAGTTATAGCAAAGTGCTGCCAGTAAAAACATTTGATCTTTGCCCCATTAAAGTCTCTTAGGAGAGGAAAAGATAGTGTGGGCTCTAGTGTCCATAACTGTCCTCAACGGTCAAGGTGCTGAG
>NW_023202979.1:0-332 GCF_002007445.2 Ailuropoda melanoleuca
CGCCTCCCGGGTGGGCGCCCTTCGCCGTGGACGCCGGCGGCCCGGGACGAGGTAAGAGGGGCCCCGGGGGAGGGCTGGGGCCGCTGCCGCCCCCGCCTCACCTGCGGGCGGGGGGCGCCGCGCCCGCGCCTCACTGCGCCACTCGCGGGGGGGCGGGAGGAGGAGGAGGGCGAAGGACACGGAGCCGGCATCCGAGGACATCTTTGGTCTGCGCCCCCGTGTCCCCGCTCGGCGCCCGGGGGTGGGAGCCGGCCTGGAGGTCCCTGCCTGCCGCCCCCCGCCGCCGATCGCGCCCGCCGGCTGCCGTTTCTGCCAGGATTTTTGTTGTTGTG
>NW_023202979.1:405-729 GCF_002007445.2 Ailuropoda melanoleuca
AAAAAAGAAAAGAAAAAAGAAATTCCGAGCGCGGCGGCGTCCGGAGGGCAGCGGCGGCGGTGGCGTCTCGGCGACGGTTTCCTAGGCGCCCCCGGCTCCTGCTCCCCGAGGCCGGTGGGTGCGCGCGCGGGGGCTGCCCGCGACCCAGGCCGAGCGCGCGGCGCGCCGCGGGGACAATACGGCCGGATCCCCCGGGACCGGGAGTCCGAGCGTGCGGGGCCTTAGGCTTGCAGGGCGGGGGCGGGGGGAGAGCGGGGGTCCGCGGGGAAACCGGGCGCGCGCGGCTCAGGGCCCCCAGGGGAGCGGCCCCTGCTGGCCGGGGAT
>NW_023202980.1:0-981 GCF_002007445.2 Ailuropoda melanoleuca
TGAAAAGCATCCAAGGAGAAGACCTTCATTGATGTTCCTACTTATTAGCCTTGTTTCCTTATCCCCATCCTGCAAGAGGATCAGTACTTTTCATATGGACTGTGTATGAGCAAAAAAAAGCTGCCCCTTCCTGTGGTTGATACTTGGCTTAGAGTGGGGTTTAAAAAGCAGAATCAGGGCTGGATTCAACCTTGCTTGTACCTCCATTGGGGGTCTTTTGTCCAACACAGCCTGTTTCAACCTAGATTGCAGACTTGTTCTTCCTCCAATGGTGCATGTTTTCAAATATAGTTACACAATCTGATATAGTGCTCCAGGATTTCAGCAGGACAGTCCATAGTGACCTTTGGCCAGACAGACATAAAAAGCTGTCCAAGGAAACTCTAGTGATTTGTTGCACAAAAGTGTGCATATAGTTGACACTATTGTACTGTACACTTAATATAGTTAAGACGACAAACTTCATGTTATGTGTTTTTTACAACACTTAAAAGAAACCTGTCCAGGTCAAGTGTGGTTATCAGATGGTCCCTGCTCATTAAAGAATTGCAGACATTCTCTTGACCTTCCAGTTGTCTTGCTGATATCAATTGTATTAAGCATGTGCTGACTTCTAAAACCCATAACATGATTGCCATAGGTAGTGCTGGTTCAACCCGTAAGGAAAGAGAGAAATAACTTTCTGTCCTCTTCCCCATCAAAATGCAGACAAGCGTGCATTCCATATATCTCTCAACAGTCACTCGTTGACCCAGCTGAACTTGAAAAACCACCATCTTTAGGGGTAAAATTACCTTCTTAGACATTGATTATCACCTTCCAACATTCCTGTGCAGAGGAATGAGATAAGGTAGAGAGAAAGCTTTCATTATTCCAGTCATGGAAGTGTGGTGTGTCATTCATGACAATAAATAAACTCACTGAATTCTCCACTAGTTAGTGTACTTCTGGAATTACCTACAGGTTTATTTTATATATAAA
>NW_023202981.1:0-950 GCF_002007445.2 Ailuropoda melanoleuca
ATACACACATACATATACACACCTATACACACATGTTCACATGCATGTACACATATGCACATGTGAACACACGCATACACACACCTATACACTCACACGCATGTTCACATGCATATACACACATGCACCTGTGCGCACACATGCACGCACACGTGCACACACATACATATATACAGGCACACACACTGTGCACACACGTATACATACGCACATGCGTGTGCACACACACACACACACACACACACGTGCATTCCCATCCTACCCTGGTCCCCGCCCAGGACTGCAGTGCCTAGAATGACTGAATGCTGGCTGAGTCCCCTTGGGTGGCTGTCCCCAGCGGGCACGGAGGACGGAGAACCCACCTCACTGGCTGATTTCTTTCAGAAAGCCTGGTCCTGCGGTGGTGTTTTCCCCTGCTAATGACTGAGGACTTCACTACCCCTGTTCTGGCGTGAGCTCTTTGGCTGGGTGAGTCCCCTCCCATCTCTACCCCTTTCCTGACCGCGAAGGAGCGGTTACCCACACCAGTCCCAAGGATGTGATGGACAAGTGGAGGCAGGCCTTTGTCCAGACCCTCGTCTCAGGTCAAACACCCACTGCCGGGAGCAGGCGGTTCTTCTGCGTGGATGAGAGCCTGTTCCGTGTCATCAGTGAGGAGGGAGCAGAAGTGAGCAGAGACCCGAGGCCGCCGGAGAGCCGTGCTGCTGGCTGGGCATCATTCAAAGTGGGGCATGCGATTCCTCAGAACCTAGGAAGGGGGGCCAGCTGTACCCACCCCACTGGCTTTCCATTACTGCTCTGCACCCCCGACACCAGGTGCCGTGGGTTGCACTGGGTACCCCCCCCCAAATTCGTCTGCTGGAGTTCCTAACCCCCAGAAAGTCAGAATGTGACTGTATTTGGAGGTGGGACTTTTCAGAGGTGATTAAAGTAAAATGAGATCAGTAAGG
>NW_023202982.1:0-3045 GCF_002007445.2 Ailuropoda melanoleuca
AAGGTCATCCAATTATGCATTCAATCACTTTTTATAGAATGCCCACCACGTGCTAAGTGCAAATCTAAGCAGGGGCCCCTTGGTGGCACAGCAGTTAAGCTTCTGCCGTCGGCTCAGGGCATGATCCTGGCATTGTGGGATCGAGCCCCACATCAGGCTCCTCCGCTGTGAGCCTGCNGCCTGCTTCTTCCTCTCTCACTCCCCCTGCTTGTGTTCCCTCTCTTGCTGGCTATCTCTATCTCTGTTGAATAAATAAATAAAATCTTTAAAAAAAAATCTAAGCAATGGGTACAGTGGTGAGCTAGCTTACCAAGCTCTCTTAGAGCAAACCTTCTAGTGGAGGACATAGATAGTCCCAAAGAAGTTTTGTAAATAGTACAATTTCAGATAGTGATAAATAAGGTAAAGGAGCAGAACAGGAGTGTTTGAGGGGCTGTTTTAAATGGGTAATTTGGAAAGTCTTATCTAAGGAGGCAGTTTTTGAACAGAGACCTAAATGAACTGGAAGAACAAGCCACAGGAAGGTATAAAGGAATCAAGGCACAGAAAATATTAAATACACACTGATTGTGGACTAATTTGGTGTGTTCATTAAAAACCAAGGAGACCATTATAGCTGGAGCAAGGAGATGGCTGAGGGGCGGAGTTCATTAAGGTGGGTGAGGGTTAGGGTTTCAAGACCTTCCAGGCTGAAGTAAGGGGTGTGGATCTTGTACTGAGGTGTGAGGGAGTGCAATTCAGCATACATTTTGGAGGAATATCCAGGCTGACTTTCTCCTGGATCAAATGCAAGATGTGAAGAGAAAAACAAAGGGTCAAGGGTGACTCCTAAATTTTTATTCTTTGCAAGTGAGTATATGTTGGTGTTATTAACTGAGAAGATGGGAAACCATATCCGTGAGCATTCATATAGGGAAAAAGAAACCACTCTAGGTATTTTTAAGCATAAAGAGATTTACTATAGGGAATTGAGTGCTTACAAAAACATTGGAAGAGCTGAGGAAACACAAGTTAGGGGAGACGCCTGGTGACTTTCAGTTCTGCCACCACCACTGGTCCAGTGAATGTAGATGTTGTTGCTTCCACCCAGAGATTAGGAAAGTTCAGGAAATTGGTGATGATGATCACAGCTGGCCCATAGCACTGAGAGGAGTTATCGCAATGGACCACCCAGAGGCAACTGAAAGGCAGATGAGCCTGGTAGATAAAGTTCCCAGCCTTTCAGCTTTTTTGCTTGCCAGGAAGAAGTACATGAAAGAGGAGGAGAAATAGAAGCTTGTAAGCTAAAGGGTAAAGAGTGAAACATTTTTGGATTGTTTTGTCGTGACTTTGGCCTATGTATGCAAACACATCCAAGTTGGCAGTGCCAAGTAAGTGGTTGGATATACAAGTCTAGAATTCCGGGGAAAGGTTGAGGATGGGAATGTAAATTGGTGAGCCTTCAACATATAGATGGTAATTAAAGGTATGCAACTGGAAAATATTACCTGGAAGATAAGTGTAGATGGAAATGAGGTCCAGGAACAAACCCTATATGCTCTTAGGAAAACTGGGATATTGGGGCAATTGAGAATTGCTTCTAGGATTAAGAGGATTAAAGTCAGGACCTCATGTAAGTTCAAAAGAACATCCTAAGTGATGCAGTCAAGACTATGAGAATGCTCAGAGGTGAGGGAGAANTTCAAAAGAACATCCTAAGTGATGCAGTCAAGACTATGAGAATGCTCAGAGGTGAGGAAGAAAAGCAAGTACCAGCCACTGAACCGAGATGGTGGGAAAACAATCTGGGGAGTGTGGTCCTCTGAAAGTCAGGTGAAAGAGGAGGGAGTGATTATTGTGTCCAACACTGAGAAGAGTTTTAGTGAGGTGCAGTATGAGAATTCAACATTAGACTTGGTGAGATGGAAGTTGTAGGTGACCTTAACCAGAGTAGTTTCCCAAATCCTGAATGGAGTAGTTTGGAGGGAGAGTATGTAGTGAGAAAGTGAAGAGTGAATTTACACAACTCTTCAGAGTAATTGTGATGTCAGAGGAATAGAGCAGCAGTTGGAGATGATGTAGAGTCTAGGGAAGGGGTTTTTAAAGAAAAGCTATTTGAAAGCATGTTTGTGTGTTGTCGAGAATGATGCATGATCATGGAAGTCAACGTGAGAGTGGAGTGATCAAGACTCTCATTGGTAGGTCATGTCTAACATGATAGGAATTACTATTATGATTCCAGATTATACTTAACACAGATTTTTTTTAAAAGATTTTATTTATTTAGTTGACAGAGACAGCAAGAGAGGGAACACAAGCAGGGGGAGTGTGATAGGAAGAAGCAGGCTCATAGCAGAAGAGCCTGATGTGGGGCTCGATCCCATAATGCCGGGATCATGCCCTGAGCCGAAGGCAGACGCTTAACGACTGCACCACCCAGACGCCCCTACACAGATTTTTTTTTAAGGAAGACACAGACTTCACTTCCAAAGAAAGGACTAGACAGTTGAAATAGGCATATATGCAAAAACTGAGAAGCAATTGCCATTAAAATGTAAACAAGATCAATATTTTAGTTTATGGATTATTTCTGTAAGTTCTGAAGGCAGTAGAAAAAGAATGAATTGCAAAATTATGATGGGGAAGACAGAGGAACACTTTTTGAAACCTCCTTTCTATCTGATCTTAAAGAAAGTTAAAACATGAATTTGTGGAGAATTGGCAGGTGAGTATTCTTCAGGGAGAGGGAAATATGACTTAATAACAATAATGCAGAAGAAGGAATCAGCAAAGCATATTGGAAACATCAAAAGAATTGGGATAGCTGGAGGAGAGAGGCTTCCGTTGGGGGACCTGAGTGAGTGTCTTGGCTTTCACCAGGTGGACAATAAAAATCCACTTAATGGGTAGTAGACACTAGGTCCTCAAATGAGGCATTCCAATGACATAGTTTGCCCGTAACAAGGATCCATAAATCATTTGATCTAAAGAAATGTTTTTTTCAGGCAAACCTTGGAAATCAAGGCAGTTCTTCTGGAATAATAAAGCTGCCCATGCCTAGGCCTA
>NW_023202983.1:0-874 GCF_002007445.2 Ailuropoda melanoleuca
TGGCCTCAAGCAAGGGCTCTGGGGTGGCCTGCCTGGTGTGAATCCTCGTCCTTCCATTCCCTAGCTGTGGACGTCTTGCGTACAGCCCTGGGGGGTCTCTGTCTTTGCTCCTCATCTCTAAGATGGGGGTCTTGATCATAGGAAGCCTGAGGTCCTCGAACTGAATGAGAAGCTCGGGAGCTAGAACATCTGAGGCTCTTGGAACAGTGTGTGGCACCTGAGAGGTACTCCGTAAATACCAGCGTTATTAACCGGATCCCTCCGTTCTCGGCTCCAGGTCTCTGGGTCCCACTCACCTTTTTTTTTTTTTTTTTTTTTTTTNCTGGGGGTCTCTGTCTTTGCTCCTCATCTCTAAGATGGGGGTCTTGATCATAGGAAGCCTGAGGTCCTTGAACTGAATGAGAAGCTCGGGAGCTAGAACATTTGAGGCTCTTGGAACAGTGTGTGGCACCTGAGAGGTACTCCGTAGATACCGGCGTTATTAACCAGATCCCTCCGTTCTCGGCTCCAAGTCTCCGGGTCCCACTCACCTTTAAAGGAGCCAGTGACACGTCTGGGTCTTCCAAACATCTCCCATTTCTCTGACCTTTATTGTAGCTGTGACTTACCTTTCCCTTGCACCCTTCATCGTTCCAAATTTGGCCACGATGGGGGGTTCCTTCCTGTCCCTGGTAGGATTTCCTGGGCAGGACACCCATCCCTCCCCTGGGGCTTCACGGGGCAGTGATGTGTTCTGTACTTTGGGATGTTCAGAGAGGACCCATGGTGGCCAGGTTGCGCACAGTTAGTGTGTTTCCTTTCCGAGTATTCCATGGACACTCTCGAATAAAAAGGCAGCAGGACCCTACCCCATGCAGGGAGGGTTTGCGTAACA
>NW_023202985.1:0-531 GCF_002007445.2 Ailuropoda melanoleuca
TAGAAACTATAAATCACTCTTGAGAGACATTGAGGAAGACATAGATGGAAAAATATTCCATGCTCATGGATGGGTAGAATTAACATAAAATGTCCATGCTACCCAGAGCAATCTACACTTTCAATGCTATCCCAATCAAAATACTGAGCACATTTTTCAAAGAACTGGAACAAATAGTCTTTAAATTTGTATGGAAACAGAAAAGGCCCTGAATCTCCAAGGAACTGTTGAAAAGGAAAAACAAAGCTGGGGGCATCACAATGCCGGATTTCGAGCTGTACTACAAAGCTGTGATCACAAAGACAGCATGGTACTGGCACAAAAACAGACACATGGACCAATGGAACAGAATAGAGAACCCAGAAATGGACCCTCGGCTCTTTGGGCAACTAATCTTTGATAAAGCAGGAAAAAACNAGTCATCTTTGATAAAGCAGGAAAAAACATCCGGTGGAAAAAGGTCTCTTCAATAAATGGTGCTGCGAATATTGGACAGCTATATGCAAAAGAATGAAACTTGACCACTCTCTC
>NW_023202986.1:0-3113 GCF_002007445.2 Ailuropoda melanoleuca
ATTACACTCTGTTCCGCTTCAAGTATCTGTCAATGGACTGCAGCTTATAAAGACATTTAATTCTGTTTACATTCCCTTCTGGAAGCTATTGCTAAGGCTTTTGTAAGTAAACTGAGGGGAGACTCTTGTCTTGTAGGATTGTGATCTCTATTAGTTAACTATTTGTTTTTCCTTTCCTGAGTTTTAGGGCAGCCAGGAGTGCCAGAGGAATGTCACATATAACCCATCTGCGTGGGGGGGGGGTTGCGGGATGTCAGCTTCTGCCTTGTCCTCAGCTTGCCTTCTGTTCCCTCATCAAAAATGGAGAAAAGATACCATCCATAATCCCACAACTCAGAACTGCTGCTAACACTATTAACATTTGTAGCATGTCACTAAAAACATTTTCCTGGGGCGCCTGGGTGGCTCAGTCTGTTAAGCATCTGCTTTCAGCTCAGGTCATGACCCCAGGGTCCTGGAACCAAGTCTGGCATTAGGCTCCCTGCTCAGTGGGAAGCCTGCTTCTCCCTTGGCCTCTGCCCCTCCCCTTGCTTGTGCTCTCTCTCTGAAATAAATAAACAAAATCTTTAAAAAATATATTTTCCTTTCACACCCTGGTTGAGATTTGTATATCTAAATAGACAATTTAGAGAAATAGGAGTATATAGTATATAATCTCCATAATATTTTTCTCTATTATATGGTGAACATCTTTCTGTATCAAAAAGCATTCTTTAGTCAATTTTTAAATAATTGCAATGTCAAAATTATTGATTGCCACAAGTAATTTGAACAAAAGTGCTTTTGTTGGGCTCAAAATCCTGAATACTGAGCAAATTCTTAGTATGCTTCTATCTCAAGTCTTGGCCAGCTGACCCTCCTGTTGGTGCAGTGTGGATGCCTGATAAGTAAGTGCCATTCACTTCTGGGGTCAGAGAGTCTCAGATTCGTGAGGCTATGTGAACCACAGAGAATTGTATACTGTCATTTGTTACTGGAGAACTACACAAAGCATTTGGGTTGGAATTCATTACATTCTCCTTCCCCAACATCTTGGTCTACCCTCCAGAGCTTCTAGCATCTTTTACTAGAACTATCTGGGCCAACTCTACAGATTAAAATATAAACTCTGCACAAAATATGAAAAACAGTTACCTGAAAGTACCGGAGAGTTACCAGAGGAGAAAGAAACTGAAGAAATAATGACCAAAATGTTCTCAATTTGATGAAAGTATAAAATTGCAAATTCAAAAAGTTGAGTATCCTGGGGAATCTTAGGCAGAGGAGGGGCCCAAACTTTTACAGTTGGGTTGGATTCAGAAGCCCTCTTCTGTGGCCCCGCGGCAGGAGGCAGTGCTGGGTATTGGAAATGGAGAAAAAAATGCCTCCTCATTTCTTCCACCATCCAGACTACTCTCTCTTACCCTTACCCCTTGCCCTTTTGCAAGCTCCCATCAAAGAACAGCTAATCTCCTGGCAGCTACTCCAAACCCCAGCATGCATGTTAAACTCCTTGGATCTGCATTTCTGTAGGAAAAATAAAGTCCCCAAATTCAGCTGATAAGATGTAAGCAATGTTTGCAATGGGGATTGACAGCTAAAGTGATCTTGCTTTAGTATATAATGAGAAAATAGCACTATCTAGCATAATGTCCTATCATCATGCTTTGGGAACGCCATTATACTTGTTAGGTTATATATTGACTAATTTATCTGTTTATTGTCTAACTCTCTTGCTAAGTGTATGCGCCAGTGTTTGTTTTACTTCTATTTAGAACACTTCCTGGGACAAAGTGGGTACTCAATAAATAGATGTTGAATGGATGAATTTTAAAAATTGTGTTCTAACACAGGAAACAACAGATGTTGGCGAAGATGCGGAGAAAGGGGAATGGAATCCTTTAACACCATTGGTGGGCATGCAAACTGGTGGAGCCACTCTGGAAAACAGTGTGGAGGGTCCTCAAAAAGTTAAAAATAGAACTACCCTACAGCCCAACAAATGCACTACTAGGTATTTACCCAAAGGATGCAAAATAACTAATTCGAAGGGGACATGCACCCTGATGTTTATTGCAGCGTTCTCAACAGTAGTCAGATTATGGAAATGAGGAGGTTGTGGAATATAGGTGAGGTTCAGTGGGGTGGAGTCCGGAGCCGACGACCAAGAAAGAATTCTTGAAATGACTTTGGTGCAAAAGGTGGTTTTATTAAAGCACGGGGACAAGACCCATGGGCAGAAAGAGCTGCACCGGGGTCCTAAGAAGTAGCCCATTATATACCCTCAAGTTGGGAGGGGGTTAGGGATAGTGTGAGTCTCTAAGGAATTTTGGAAGCAAGGTTTCCAGGACCTTGAGGGGACTAGCTGTTGTTGGGAAAAGGTCATTTATTACTGTCTAATAAAACCTTAGTCATGAGACCCTTCAGATGTATATCGGTGGGCCATATGCTTGGGGGATGGTTGCCAACACGTATCTTGTGGGGGGGTTAGAGATAAAGGAAGTTTCCAAAGGAATTTTTACACGTTAAAGTAGACTTACGGGATCTTGGTGGAGGGGAGGGGGTCAGGTTAGGACTGCCTTTTGCCCTTAGCAAAGTATTTTTTTTTTAAAGATTTTATTTATTTGACAGAGATAGAGACAGCCAGCGAGAGAAGTAACACAAGCAGGGGGAGTGGGAGAGGAAGAAGCAGGCTCACAGTGGAGAAGCCTGATGTGGGGCTCGATCCCAGGGCTCCAGGATCACGCCCTGAGCGGAAGGCAGACGCTTAANGGCTCCAGGATCACGCCCTGAGCGGAAGGCAGACGCTTAAAGACTGTGCCACCCAGGCACCCCGCCCTTAGCAAAGTATTAACATTGAGGCCGCTGAGTTCCTAGAGGAATGTCACCACGCCTCTTTCAAGGACTTGTCAGTGGGCTGTAGGTAGTAAGGAAATTTAAGTGTCTATATACATTCCCTTCTGGAAGCTAGGTTCCTGATACCTTTGTTCTTGTAAACTGCTAAGACATTTGTAAACTGAAGGAGACTCAAGTCTTGCAAGATTGTGGTGTCTATAGGTTAACTGTTTCTTTGTCCTTTAGGGCAGCCAGGAGTGCCCAAGGCATACATGGGGGGGGGGGGGTTTGCGGGGTAT
>NW_023202989.1:0-755 GCF_002007445.2 Ailuropoda melanoleuca
GCCTCCCTGAGCTTCTGCTTAGGCAAAGGATTTTCTGACCTGCCCTGAGCCTATGCAGACAGGGAAGAAGAAAATCTAACGGAAACGTTGTAGTAGAGAAAAAGGATCCCAGTGAATGATGTAAGGCACATTGTGGGGAGAAGGGAAGGGGATGGTGGAGTAGTTACAGCAGGAATTTAATCTTCTGTGCCAGGTAATTAAAACTTGAGCAAGATCTTCAGGATCCCCAGCTATCTAATGAATGTACTCTCAGGGAGAGCTGGCATTGGACAAGTCCCTGTCTTCTGTGGGTCCTTGAATGACAGGTCAAGCCTGAGCTTGAAAGGGAAGGAGATAAACTATACAGGCAAGAGTTGGTAATAGCTAGAGGTGATGAGTGAGAAAGAGAAAAACAGCCGACAGCCACAAACTGCCCTCCGATTATCATCTNAGCCACAAACTGCCCTCCGATTATCATCTGGGACTAGGTATGGCTACAAGCTATCCTATCCCTCACAGTGAGGGCACGTAAATCGTTTCACAGACCAGCAGCACCAGGCGAGGCTGCTCTATAAATGTGAAGTGAAACAAGACAGACAACTTCATAATTTTTCCTAAGCAAAGATCAAAATAAGGCCACTGTGCAAACCACAGCATTCCAAATAACCCCACCCCTGGCTAACGTGAGTGCCTGCTGCTTCTGAGCCAATTACGGCTTTAGCCTGCCTCAGGTCCGTACTCCTTCTACAGAGATTCAGTTAGATACCCGATCCTAG
>NW_023202992.1:0-917 GCF_002007445.2 Ailuropoda melanoleuca
ACATCGGAATCTGGGGATGTACTGTATGGTGATTAACATAATAAAATAAAATAAAATAAAATAAAATAATTTAAAAAATAAAAAAAATAAAAAAAAAAGAAGTTGCGGTCCAGGGGCGCCTGGGTGGCTCAGTAGTTAAGCGTCTGCCTTCAGCTCAGGGCGTGATCCTGGCATTCTGGGATCGAGCCCCACATCAGTCTCTTCTGCTGGGAGCCTGCTTCTTCCTCTCTCACTCCTCCTGCTTGTGTTCCCTCTCTCACTGCCTGTCTCTCTCTCTCTGTATGTCAAATAAATAAATAAAATCTTAAAAAAAAAANTTAAAAAAAAAAGAAGTTGTGGTCCATATGTACAATGGAATATTGCTCAACCATCAGAGAGAACGATTACCCAGCCTTTGCAGGAACATGGACAGGACTGGAAGAGATTATGCTGAGTGAAATAGGTCAAGCAGAGAAAGACAATTATCATATGGTTTCACTCATTTATGGAACTTGAGAAATAGCAAGGAGATTGGTAGTAGAAGAAAGGGAAGAATGAAGGGGGGTAAACAGAAGGGGGAATGAACCGTGAGAGACTATGGGCTCTGGGAAATAAACTGAGGGCCTCAGGGGGAGGGGTGGGGGATTTGGGCTGGGCTGGTGATGGGTATTAAGGAGGGCACATAGCATGGAGCACTGGGTGTTATACGCAAATAATGAATCATGGGACACTACATCAAAAAATAAGGATGTGCTGTACAGTGACTAATATAATAAAAAATTATTATTAAAAAATGCTCTTGATGTGATATCATTCACCTTCTTTATATCTTGACTCAGTTAACACCTTCTTAGTGAAGTCCTACCTGGCCCTTATGTGAATAGCAAACACCACCCCCACCTCCCCTTGTCTGTCTCCTGTTTTATATTTCCATAGCA
>NW_023202993.1:0-8795 GCF_002007445.2 Ailuropoda melanoleuca
CTTAACCATAAAAATAAGTAAAACTTGGGGTGCCTGGGTGGCTCAGTCAGTTAAGCATCTAATTTCAGCTCAGGTCATGATCTCAGAGTCGTGGGATCGAGCCCCACATCTGGCTCCCTGCTCAGCAGGGAGTCTGCTTGTCCCATATGCTCTTCCCCCTGCTTTTTCATGCGCTCTCTCTCTCAGATACAATAAATTTAAAAAAAAATCTTTAAAAAAAAGAATAACCAGAAATAAATTTAAATCTTAATCTCTGTTATGAGCTGAATTGTGTACTTCCAAAGTTCATATGTTGAAGCCCTAACCCCTAATACCTATATATGACTGTATTTGGAGATAAAGCCCAGGGAGCAGTAACCGAAGATAAGTGAGGTCATATGGATGGGCCTTAATCCAATATGACTCGTGTCTTTCTAAGAAGAGAAGATTAGGATACACTCAGAGACGCCAGGAATGAGGCCCACAGAGGGATGGCCATGTGAACAGGCAGCCAGAAGGCAGCCATCTGCAAGCCAAGGAGACAGAAACCAAACCTGCTGACACCTGGATCTTGGACTCCCAGCTTCCAGGACTGGGAGAAAATAAATTGCTAATTGCTTAAGGCCCATCCCCAGTCTGTGGCATTCTGGGATGGCAGCCCCAGCAAACTAGTACAGCCACCAACACAAACTAACAACGTGTGTAGCCATCCTGTCATTCAACAAACATATATGGAGCACCTGCAAATATGCCTGTGACCCTGCTAGGCTGTGGGTAGATAAGACACGTTCTACAAGATCTTTATCCCGAGGGAATGCATTGTCCATATCTGTCTATGCATGGCCCTGTGCTGGCAAAACAGACTTATGATGATAGGAGATGGTGTACTATGAGAAATTCATTCATTCATTCAGCATGTATTTATTCTTGACTCTTAAGGACTAGGCACCAGAGATACAGAGATAAATGACCCTGACCACCAGGCTGCAGGTAAACCCTGCATGGGAGATAATCAGAGCCTAGATCCCAGAGTTGGGCTTGACCTACAGGTCAAGTCCCAGCTCAGTCACGGGTTGGTCATGACCCTGGGCAGGGCTCTTAAACACTCTGTTTCTGGTTTCTAACTGTCAAAAGGGTATCACAGGGTCTCTATCGTGGAGGTTTGCTGTAAGGGTGTGGAGCCATGACTATGGCATGGTCAAGCTGTGGATGTCCCTTCGTGTCTGCACAGTGACAATGAGCTATAGCTAAGTGCACAGAGGTAGCACCCCCAGTGACATTAGGATTCACTTTGAACGTTCCTACAGAATGCATTTGCAGCCATGCGACCCACCTGGTCATGGGACAAGGAAAATGGCCCCATGTACTTGGAAGTCTAATGTTCAACATGCTTAAAGTTTTCCCATCTGAAGTATGGGCATTGGAGCATTCTCCTCATGCTGCGATGTGTTGGGAGAGTTTGGGCTCACAGTGTCATTAATCTTGCATTCTACACATGAGGCAGGAGGGTCCCAGTAGGTAGGCCAAGTTCACAAAGCTGCCGTCAGAACATGCCTGCTTCGACTCCAGAATCTATGAGCTTGGCTGCAAACAGGCCACTTCTTTAAGTGGTGGTGGGAAAGCCCTTGGGAAGGGGCTCTCAGGGCCCTTAGTGAAAGGATGGGGAATGCCACTGTGTGACTTGAAGAATGTGCGAATGGATATGCAGGGGACAAGCTCCAAAGACAACCCAGTGACCGAGTCCATCATTTCCGATTCTGGGGACACCAGGTCCCACCCTCCTTCACTTCTCCCACCAAGGTGGTTTTGCTGCAAACGCCCAGAAACCAGCTGTCTCCATGAGCCAAATGGAAATACAGTATTTCTCCCTTACATGCGTTTTCACTTTCCGCGGGCTCAGTCACCCGTGGTCAACCACGGTCCAGAAGCAGATGATCCTTCTTCTGATGTGTGGTCAGGAGGTCATAGTGGTCTCACGCTATGTCACAAAGCCTACGTCACTCCCCTCACTTCCTCTCATCATGTGGGCATGATGTCATCTCACGTCGTCACAAGAAGGGTGGAGACAGTGTGATAAGGCATTTTAAGACTGAGAGACTATATTCACCTAACTTTTATTACAGTATACTCTTATAATCATTCTGTTTTATTACTAGCATTATTGTTAGTCTCTTGCTGTGCCTAATTTATAAATTCAGCTTCATCATAGGTCTGTATGAATAGGAAAAAAACACAGCATATACAGGGTTCTGTACTAACCATGGTTTCATGTGTCCACTGGGGGTCTTGGAATGCATGCCCCTCGGTTAAGGGGGGACTCCTTGCCAGAGAAGTCTCTAAAATCCCCATCAACATGGTGCCAGGAAAGCTTACTCTAATGCTTGCTATTCTCAAATTTTTGTTAGTCCCAGAATAGTGCCTTAGAACAATCTATATTCATTTCCTAATTAACAATTTTTTTTTTGCACACTGGCCAAGAAGTAAAGGAAACTTGCTGCCGTGCCCCCAGGGTGGGCTGCTGGGCTAGGGCATGGAGCCACAGCCCCTTGGGGAAAGCACGCTTCAGGGAAACACCTTCTCACCTCTGTTCAGTTCTGCTGTGTGCTGGTTAGCTTTTGGTGAAGGAACAAGGGCATGGAGACGTTGATGAGTGTGTAGTTTTATATTCTTATTAAAGTCGCCCCTGACTGCAAGCTCGTTAAGCCATCATGCTGGCAAAGATTTGCTTAAGAATGGCAACGTTGATTCGGATTCTGTTGCATAGGGAGATAAATTAGTGTGGACTGTGTCACTTAGTGGGGAATTTGCAGTCTTGCGTTCAGACTTGTCCCATCTGTCTGGCCTGGCCTATGCGTCTGCCCTGGGCCTGAGACGACCCTCTCTCAACTGCTTTATCTGCTATGGGATTTGATGCTGTGCCCTGGCTTCAGTGTTTCTTTAGAAACTAAGAGTTTCCTTATGATTTGCTCACAGTTGGCCTTCCCCTTCTGTACTGGTTTCAACTGTGTCCCCCAACTATGCATGTCCACCCCAAACCTCAGAACGGGATCTTGCTTGGAAACAATGTTTTTGAGGTGTGATCACAATTACTTAAGGTCACACTGGAGCTGGGTGGGCCTCGATCCACTGACTGGTGTCCTTGCTACAAGATGGAGGGAACTCTCTGGTTCCATCCTACGAGGACGGAGGCAGAAACTGGTGTGATGTGTCTCCACGGCAAGGACACAAGGATGGCCAGCGACCCGCCAGACGCTGGCACAAAGGTATGGAACAGACTGTCCCTCAGCCTCCAGAAAGAAATCACTCTGCCGACATCTTGATTTCAGACTTCCAGCCTCCAGAACTGTGACAGAGTCGATTCCCGTGGTTGAAGTTCTGGTCGTTGGAGAAAACCAGTAGACCTTCTCACTGACAGTGGTCCCCCGTGTCTCTGTCATTCTCCCAGCTCGCATGATGATGGGCCTCCAGCTCCTGAAGAAACTGAGGCACACCCCCACACACCCTTGGTCTCGACAACTTGTCCTGCTGCCCCTCTCTACTCATGCCTCCTCTGTGTGTGTGCCCTCCCTCTCTGACTTCTGAACATGTGACCCAGTGTCCCCTTACTTACAACTGATTTTGGCGAACACTTGAGATCCCGCCATCGTGTGCCAAGGTCGAGGCTCGGTGAGGAGGAGGTAAAGCCAGCCCCTGAGGTCTGGCAGCATGTTCCTGGTTTCCTATGACAATGCTATCTCACGGTGGCCCCTACAGTCTATGGGTCGTCAGAGCTTCTGGATGGGGTGTAATGACGGGAAAGGGGTCTGGACAGGGCACGACCACCCCCCTTCAGGTGTGTCATGGCCCTTACAGCACTCCAGGCCACACAGAGAGCCCCGAGCTGCCGAGTGTCCTCACATCCCGTCAGGAGAGGAGTCTGGGGGACCGCCAGGCAGGCCAGACGCAGAGGGCGTGGCCACCATGAGGAGCTGTTCGGAGACACAGGTGGAGGGCCCATCAGAAAGGTCTTCCACCAGGCAGGCAGGGGTGTGTCTGGAAGGAGAGGTGGCTGGTGGCACAGGCCAGTGAAAGGGGAAGGTTGTGATGGCGGGTGCGGTCTTGGGTAGGGCTTGGTGGACAATGGGATCTCGGTGGAGGCGGTCTATGGGGGGGCATGGACGGAGCTCTAGGCTAGCAGGGGTGGCACGGGAGCATGGCCTCCAGGCACGTGGTAAGAGGTGGGGCAGGAAACATCACTGGTAAGAGATGGAGCAGCTTCAGAAGGAGACACTCTGCCTCCGGGAGGAGGTAGCAGGGTAGGACTGAGTCAAACGGGCAGAGTTTGGGGCAGAACAGGGGTGTGGGTACTCATCCAGGCAGGCCAGCCCAGCTTCTGAGACACCTTCCTGAGAAGCCATCTCTGCCCACCACTGTCCTCCTCTTTCGGGGGAAGGAGGGGAAGGAGCAAGTGCTGCCCCTTCCGCGGTCTCAGTGACTTCTGATGGAGACGGTGAGCACTCATGATTGCCCAATTTTAAAAGGCAACCATATGGTGTCTTGAACCATATGGTGTAATGGAAGAGCAGGACCAAAAATAAACAGCAATAAGTAGTGGAGGAAATAAGTCACATTAACTCCTTTGTCATTTCTAAGGTGATAAGACTATTAAAAAATATATATATATCTATATACCTCCCAGAGTTAAGATCGACTCTGAAAGGGAGACTGTGGCAGGATATTAAAAGTTTAACGAGGTGCAGTCTCAGAGGTGTTAACATTTGACAACCAGAAACAGCAGTAGCCAAAAACTTATAGTACGAAACAGACCATAAACGATGGGCATAAAAGGTGCTTGCTTAGAGCACAGTTCTGGGCAGCAGGATGTCCTATGAGGCGAGAGATCGGACCTGGATTCTAGGCTTGCATATGAGCCAGGGAAGCACTTAGCCTGTGCTTCTTCCCCTAAACCAAGATGACCATGCATGCACTGTGGTTTTGTGGCCAGATGGAGATAATGCGTGGAAATGCCCTGCAACACACCGAGACCACAACGGGTACGGATGGCAGGTGCTTACGGTGGGCATCGTCAAGGCTTTACCAGCATTGAGAAGTCTTTCACGATGGAAAGGAGCGGAGGGGCTGTGATCTGCATTGTACCAAGTGGTCCTTGCTATCACACTCATGAAACTTTCTGTAATAATTTGATTTTGCCAAACTTCAACATCTGGTCAAATAGCTCAGAGGAAAGCAAATCTGACTCAGACCTTCCTAATGAGATAACCCATTTATTAAGGGGGTTTCAGTGGCATTTCTGGAATGTGTCCAGGTGGCTGATTTAAAGGAGAAGGGGGAAGGAAAGTGGGTTTGGATGTGTCAGAAATTTAAATGAGGTCCCAAGAGAAGTAGAGAAGAACCCAACAAGCCCACTTTCCCGGCCAGATTTCTGAGTTCTTCCGTGTCACACATTGCCTTTTCCATCCAAGTAGGTATCACCTCTGGCTGTTCTTGGTTTGTTTGCTCCCAAGTAAGATTTTGAGGTCCTACCAGGCAGGGTGCAACTCCAGCATAATGCATAATTTTCACGCATGCACTCATTCATTCACTCATGCTTTCATTCATTTATTTTTCGTGGTGAGAGTCACAGACTGTTGTGTTGTCTAAAGCCTGGCTGGGGTTTAAATTCCACTCTATTTCTTACTGTGCCACTTAGGAATCTCATGGCACTTCTCTGTACCTGTGTTCTCATCCATCAAATACAACAAATGGCAGTTTCTAATTTGAATGGTTTTTGTGAGAAATAAGGTACATAAGCTAGTATAGTTCTTTAAGTAAAAGTGATCATTGATACATATTAACTGTCTCATTATAATCAGAACTCTGGTAATGAGGGACAACTCAATGTGTCAAATACTGTCCCCCATGCTAGAAGATAAAACATAAATAAGGTGGTCTTGTCCCTCAAGGAGCACAAATTCTAGTGAAGGAAACTGGTCTACAAAGGAATAACGATTCTTTTTGTATCATGTGTTATTACAGCACGGTGGTAAAAATCACTAACATGCGTTGGCCATTGTTTTCTATTGTCAGATTTTTTTCTATATGCTTCACATGTATTCACTCATTTAATCCTCACCAAAACTCAGGGGGGCCGTACTTTTTGAAAAATCTCCATTTGACAGGTAAGTCAATGAATCTACAAAACTTGCTTATCCATTGGTCTGTTTGAATCCATAATGATGACTGATGTTTGCAAAGCTCTTGGCACTTGTCAACTTCTTACCATTCTTACCCACCTAACCCTCACAAGAACCCTGCCCCATGGGGATGGTGGTTTTTTTTAGAGGGACTTACAGATGAAGACACTGAACCATGAGGAGTCCAGAAATGTGCCCAAGATCACTGAAGCTGGCACAGGTCTGCTTCTTAGTTTGGAGAGCTTTCTATAGCCAGTGTTGCTCTGAGAGGCATCCAGCTAAAAAGGCAGAGAACAATGCCTTCCTGAGTTCATGATGTTTTTACTTGACTTTGGTAGAGCACACACATTATATTGCTCTCTTTCAGTTCATGCAACCCATCCCATTCTTCTGGGTGTTTTCTACGACCCTCTTTCCATCTCCACTGGGACACTTGCTTTTCTTCTGGGACCCCCCACTGCATTCTCTGATTGCTTCCGATTATTATTTTTTCTCCAGATAGGTTTGTTTGCATTTTTTCCAAGCTGCATCTCATTTTTAACTCATAATTTCAGCTTCGATGAGTTCCTTGCCTGATGGGTCCCACTTTGATCATGCTCCCAGGCCATTATGATTTAGGATATCTTTTGCAAACTTCATTAACCTGCTCTCAATTTATTAATGGTGCTGCAAAATCAGACCAGACCCTTCCCAACCTGTACCCCATGGACTAAATGTACCCCCTGGAAAATTAGGCATCATTAATTTTATTACATTTAGGCTGTTTCTCAACCCATATTATTGTCAGGCAAGAGTGCTCATCTGCATTACTTTGGTGAATGCCAATTTCAAGAGATGGAAGTTCACGTGTTTTCCTGGCGCCAAATGCAGATACTTACCCTGCTTCCTTCATCTGGTTTTATAAACCTATCAAAAAGNTAATTTAAATCTTAATCTCTGTTATGAGCTGAATTGTGTACTTCCAAAGTTCATATGTTGAAGCCCTAACCCCTAATACCTATATATGACTGTATTTGGAGATAAAGCCCAGGGAGCAGTAACCGAAGATAAGTGAGGTCATATGGATGGGCCTTAATCCAATATGACTTGTGTCTTTCTAAGAAGAGAAGATTAGGATACACTCAGAGACGCCAGGAATGAGGCCCACAGAGGGATGGCCATGTGAACAGGCAGCCAGAAGGCAGCCATCTGCAAGCCAAGGAGACAGAAACCAAACCTGCTGACACCTGGATCTTGGACTCCCAGCTTCCAGGACTGGGAGAAAATAAATTGCTAATTGCTTAAGGCCCATCCCCAGTCTGTGGCATTCTGGGATGGCAGCCCCAGCAAACTAGTACAGCCACCAACACAAACTAACAACGTGTGTAGCCATCCTGTCATTCAACAAACATGTATGGAGCACCTGCAAATATGCCTGTGACCCTGCTAGGCTGTGGGTAGATAAGACACATTCTACAAGATCTTTATCCCGAGGGAATGCATATCTGTCTATGCATGGCCCTGTGCTGGCAAAACAGACTTACGATGATAGGAGATGGTGTACTATGAGAAATTCATTCATTCATTCAGCATGTATTTATTCTTGACTCTTAAGGACTAGGCACCAGAGATACAGAGATAAATGACCCTGACCACCAGGCTGCAGGTAAACCCTGCATGGGAGATAATCAGAGCCTAGATCCCAGAGTTGGGCTTGACCTACAGGTCAAGTCCCAGCTCAGTCACGGGTTGGTCATGACCCTGGGCAGGGCTCTTAAACACTCTGTTTCTGGTTTCTAACTGTCAAAAGGGTATCACAGGGTCTCTATCATGGAGGTTTGCTGTAAGGGCGTGGAGCCATGGCTATGGCGTGGTCAAGCTGTGGATGTCCCTTCATGTCTGCACAGTGACAATGAGCTATAGCTAAGTGCACAGAGGTAGCACCCCCAGTGACATTAGGATTCACTTTGAACGTTCCTACAGAATGCATTTGCAGCCATGAGACCCACCTGGTCATGGGACAAGGAAAATGGCCCCACGTACTTGGAAGTCTAATGTTCAACGTGCTTAAAGTTTTCCCATCTGAAGTATGGCCATTGGAGCATTCTCCTCATGCTGCGATGTGTTGGGAGAGTTTGGGCTCACAGTGTCATTAATCTTGCACTCTACACATGAGGCAGGAGGGTCCCAGTAGGTAGGCCAAGTTCACAAAGCTGCCGTCAGAACATGCCTGCTTCGACTCCAGAATCTATGAGCTTGGCTGCAAACAGGCCACTTCTTTAAGTGGTGGTGGGAAAGCCCTTGGGAAGGGGCTCTCAGGGCCCTTAGTGAAAGGATGGGGAATGCCACTGTGTGACTTGAAGAATGTGCAAATGGATATGCAGGGGACAAGCTCCAAAGACAACCCAGTGACCGAGCCCATCATTCCGATTCTGGGGACACCAGGTCCCACCCTCCCTCACTTCTCCCACCAAGGTGGTTTTGCTGCAAACGCCCAGAAACCAGCCGTCTCCATGAGCCAAATGGAAATACGGTATTTCCCCCTTACATGCGTTTTCACTTTCCGCGGGCTCAGTCACCCGTGGTCAACCATGGTCCAGAAGCAGATGATCCTTCTTCTGATGTGTGGTCAGGAGGTCATAGTGGTCTCACGCTATGTCACAA
>NW_023202993.1:8895-13192 GCF_002007445.2 Ailuropoda melanoleuca
TTGCAGCATTATTTACAAAAGCCAAGATACGGATGGAAACAATGGATGAGTGCATGAAGAAGTTGATCTGTACCTGTTCCTGTCTATATCTATGTTATTTATATCTATCTATATATGAACAATGAAATATTCAGCTATGAGAAAGAAGAAAATCCTGCCATTTGTGACAACGAGGAGGGCCATTGAAGGTATTATGTTAAATGAAATAAGTCGGAGAGAATAAAAAAATACCATTTAATATCACTTATATGTGAAATCTATAAAAGCCAAACTCCTAGAACAGGGAGGGGGAATGGTGGTGACCAGGGCTGAGGGTGGGGACATGGAGAGATGTTGGTCAAAGGTACAAACTCCCAGTTATAAGACAAATAAGTTCTGAGGATCTAACATACCATATGATGATTATAGTTAATAATGCTTGAAAGTTGCTAAGAGACTTCTCTCTTCAATGTTCTCACCAGAAGAAAAAGAAATAATTATGTGATGTGACAGAGGTGTCAGCTGACGCTGTTGTGGTGATCATGTATCAAATCGACATGTTATAGACCTTAAACTTACACAGTGTTGTATGTCAATTTTATCTCAATAAATCTGGAAAAGTTCAAAAAAAAAAAAAAGGAGTCAAGGAGCTGGCTTGATTGGTCAGCCCCAAGAAGTGCTGAAGATAGGCTTTGGACCCTAACTCTGTCTAGCTCCAGGGCACCTGCCCTTTGCTTTATGGCTCTGGTCCCCCTTCCACCTTATTCAGATGCAGAGAAACCTTGCGCTGTCTCCGTCCTTGCTCCAAGGCATCCCTGATCAGCCTTCCCTCTACAGATACAGTTCTGACAACATGTCTCTGTAGTCCCCAGCATCTCCCCTAGGCTGTGCCCAGGCTGGACATCCCATGCACTTTGTAGTCAGGGACTCCTCCAGCACACCTCACTGGCATTTGCACAGTCCAGTGTATCATGGAGTCAGTGGCCAAAACACTGGGATGGAAACGTGGAGTGAAGTTGGGTTTGAGGCCATCCGGTCCTGGGTTGAGACCGAGATGCCTGGTTAGAGCTACATGACCCTAGAGAAGCCTTCTCAGATGGGCTGCAGAAGAATATAAACCTGGCTCCCTGTGCTGCACTCAGTGGAGGTGGCGTGTGGGTTACAAGGTATAAAGGCTGCACAGTGTCCTGTTAACTTCCGAGTGTGGAGGGTTGATTTTCACATGGTGTGTTCCAGTGCCATATTCAACAGTATTGAAATGCAGTCAATGGTCCCATGGCTTCTTTATGACTTGCAGATCTTCTCTCCTAGTGTGGTTCAGCACATACAATCCAACCATATATTTAAAGCCCTAGAGTGGGACATTTCCACCCTACTGCCCCCAGGTGGTTTGAACTCAACAAATCGAAACTGAACCCCCATCTTCTCCTCTCTGTCCCATTGTCTTTAGTACAGCCCATCTCGCTGGTTAGCGCTACCATCGGCCCAGACTCTCAAGTTCAAAACCTTTCTTTTACTGTGCATGCTGGTCACCAATTGTGCCTGGGGAACACCTTTGAGATTCCTTCCGTTCTCTTTGCGCAGTATTCATCCTCTTGGATCACACCTTTGCCATTTTTCACCTGGTTTCTTGGTTACTATGTTTGCTCCCCTCCTTTTGTATGTGACTTATGCAATGGAGTGGTCTTCCTAAACCTGCAAATAATTACTGTCATTCTGTTCTCAAAATCCACCCTGAGTGCTCAGTTGTCTTTCAGAGAGACTCCAGGTTCAACACAGAGGCACATTTTTGGGGGGTCTAGTCCAGATCTAATCTCTAGGATTCTCTCAGGCAATTCCATGACCATATCTTCCTCCCTGAGAGCTGAAATGCCATGCGAGGCCCCGCGAGATGTGTATGGGATGCTTCTCCCATCTCAAATGCGTCCCCTACTTCTCCCACTTAGGGAATTAGTCATCCTTCAGGACCCACTTTTGTGTCACCTCTTAGACAAAGTCTTCTGTGAGCCCTTCAGGTAGTCTTTTCTCTATTGCTTTTCCTCCATCACTTATGTATGTATGCATGTCTGCATGTATATATTCTTTCATTCATGCATTAATGAATATTCACCAAGCCAGACCCGTGCAAAGTACTGAATATAGAGATGAACTAGAGAAATACCTTCCCTCAAAGGGCTCAGGGTGTCATTGGAGAGATGGAGGTCACAGAGCATGAATGACACAAGTGAGAGGTGCACATCTTACCCGCTCAGGTTCCAGGTCTCTCCAGGTACAGCTCAGTAATCCGATAGACCTCTGAGCTGAGTGCTATGTGATATTTATAATCTGTGTAAGCAACTCCGGAGACCATGATTTAGTAGAAATAGGAAAGACAGACTCTAAAGCTGGCTGGTGGGTGGGAGGGTTGAGCGCAGTAGGGAGTTTGGAGTCTCTTAAGCTGGACCTTTCTTAAGGAATTCAGAGCGCCCTAACCACAGAGGCAACAGGATGCAGTGGGTATGCGGTCATATGGGCATCGGGGGCTTGGTCCTGTTTCCCGGGGCTGCCATCAGCCTGTGGTGACTCCCTGACCTGGGTGTATTATGAAGTTTTGTCATTGCCCAGTGTGTTTGTTTGTTTGTCCCTATGCAAACTATTGTGTATGTTTGTATAACTATTCTGTAACCCTTTCAAAACCCAATGCCTATATAACCAAAAAGCCACTTTTGCAAACCCATGATCTTGTTTGAACAGAACCTTTTCTCTCTAATTCTTTCAGGCAATACTTTTAAATAATAATGCATTTCAAGGAAAACACTGTCCATATCTCTCTGTTCTTTTTTTTTTTTCCATCGTTGATTTGGAAAATATCTTCCTTTTAGGTCCTTTTTATCCTTTCTATTCTGTTTTTATTCCAAGGCAGTAAGATTCTCAGCTGTGAGGGTGGGTAGGCGGTCCACTGATTTTCTAGTCCTGACTGTCTGCAGGATTGCCTGTTCATACTCGGGGAGGGAGGTAGCCTTGTAATTAGTACTAGAGGCAATGACTTCATCCACTGATGGACTTCTAGGAAATAAGAACTGCATTCTTTTCTTCCAAGACATATCCCCAGTGCCTAGGATGGCGGCTGGCACCCAATAAAAACTCAATACATATTTGATGAGCGAAAGGGTGAATTACTGAATCTCTAATGAAGTTCTCAGCCGCTGCCATCTACAATGTATATTAAGTATTTGCCTCTTTTAAAAATTGTTTCCATTAACTCAACATGAGACTGCTTATCTCCTTTCATGGTCTGCTCTCAGCACTGAACAGACAATAGCTCATTTATTTTTCTTAACCACAAATCTAGGTGTTACTATTATTTCCATGTTAGAGTTGAGGATATTGATACTTAAGAGAAGTTACATATTTTACCTAAAGAGCTTAAGCAAGGAATCTGCCCCATAACCACTTCCTCCCCAAACGCCCACTCTTTGCTACTTGCAATTCGGGCTCTGCTCCCATTGCTCCTATAAAACGGTAGGCTTGAGGGTCACAACGGCCTTCTGTATCAGTTCGGGATAAGGTTTGCTTGCTGGGAACAGAGAGCATTCGTTTGCTTGCTCTGATGTAACAAAGTATTACAACTGGGTGGCTTTAAACAAGAGACATTCATTTTCTCATAGTTCTAGAGGTTGGATGGAAGTCAAGGTGTTGGCAGGGCCCTACTCTCTCCCCACGGGTGTCCTTGATGCTCCTTGGCTTGCAGCTGTCCAAGTCCAGCTTCTGCCTTCGTGCCCACATAGCTTCTCCTCTTTGTGTGTCCAGATTTCCCGCTTCCTGTAAAGACACCCGTCACATTGGATGAGGGCCCACCTTCATGACCTCATGCTAACTCAGTTTCATTGGCAAAGACCTTGTTTCCAAATAAAGTCACATTCACAGTTATTGGGGTTTAGGATTTCAACATATCTTCTTAGGCGGCACAATTATCCCCCTAACAAGGATTAATACCCATAAGGGTTTCTTCTCATACATAAAAGAGGTCCGGGGGTGGCTGTCCAGGGCCCCGTGATGTCAGAAGGAGCCTGCGTCCCCCACCTTCCTACTCTGCTACCCTCTTCATGTGACTCCCATCCTGGAGGTCCCCCACCATTTAGGACCTGCTGAGCCACGTCCCTTAAAGCAGCTGTATCAGCTGACAGCTATGGCTGTCTAACAAAACACCACAGGTGGTTTAAACAACAGAAATGTATCCTGTCGTTGTTCCAGAGGCCAAAAGTACAAAATCAAGGTGTCGGCAGGGGGGGTTCCTTCTGTGAGCCGTGAGGCAGCATACGTTTTAGGCTTCTCTCCT
>NW_023202994.1:0-751 GCF_002007445.2 Ailuropoda melanoleuca
CTCTGCTTGAAGGTCCAGCCGGCTGCCCTGGGGGTCTCCTGGGCCCCAGGGACAAGCCTTGCTTAGACAAATCCCAAAAACGGTGCAGAAATAAGAATCCTGTGCTTTGGGATCACGCCCGTCTGGGGGCCAGGCCGCTTACAGGCTGTGCAACTTTGGGGAGTTACTCAACGTCTCGGAGGGTCCCCTTCCCCATCTGTAAAATGGGACAAGGAATTGCGCCAACCCCACAAGGGTGTTTGAAGGAGGATAGCCAATGGCAGCAGTGGGGCGTGGGGTAGGGTCACGCTCATTAAGTGGCCGAGGTGCTGGGACGCAGGCCCGAAGCAGCCCAACCTATCACTTGTCACGCAGGTCACTTAACTTCTCCCAGCGGCTTCTGCGCCCGCATCCTAGAGATTAGCGGAGGGAGGACNGAGGACATGTCCCAGTGCCCTTCTCCCCCACTCAGCTGGGCCTGATGCGGGGCAGGTCCTAGTTTCCAGGCTTCTCATATGCTTAGGCTCCCACAGCCAGTCCCCTGCCCCAGGTGACACCTGTCCCTACAAGAGTAGGGATTTGGGGCCCCTTGTTCTCACGGCATGCCCAGCCCCCAGGCTCTGCCTGGCACATAGCAGGCGCTAAGTAAATACTTGCTGATCGCTGAATGACACCTCCCCCTGGAAGAGCGCAGCGGGGAAGGAGGGGAGAGCCCACGTGAAGGCTGACATTTTCATCCGCCTGCTGTTATAATCAGAGGTACACAGAGGCA
>NW_023202995.1:0-798 GCF_002007445.2 Ailuropoda melanoleuca
GCCGGGCCTCCGCCCGGCCGCGCATCCCGAGAGGCTGCAAACATGGCTCCCAGCGTTACACAACCCCCTCCCTCCGTCACCGCCGGCCACACGCACACGCGCTCCTCCGGGAAAAGACCCCGGCGGGCGAGGAGTTCAAAGTTTGCTTTCCGCCACCCCACCGCCTTCCCCAGACGGCCGCGGGGGCCCGCGGGCGCCAAAGAGTTAATCCCCGCGCGCTCGCTCCCCCCCTCCACGCCCGCCCGCCCGCCTTCCCCGTCCGAGCCCGCGAGCTGCGCCCTTCTCCGAGCCGGGGCCGGCGAACCCGCGGCCCGGGCCCCGCAGGTGGCCACCATTACATGCAAGTCATCGGGAGGGAGACAGCGCCCGACGGGGGTTCTGCTTACAGCTGCCGGGGTCCGGTTCCTNTCAGCTCCAGGTGGATCCTCCTCTTCATGTCCATGTTTCCCTCGTCCCCCCTCTTCAAACTTAACTTTCCGCGGCGGGGGCGGAGGGGGGAGAGGCGTCCCGGCCTGCGCAGCGAGGGCCGTCGGAAGGGGTCTGCTGGCGGCAGAGGCCGGCGGTGCGGTCCGAGGCACGGGCGGCGTGCGGGCTAGCGAGCGGAGCCCCCGGAGCCAAGTTACTCACGGGAGCGGAGAGAAACCATGGAGGGAAAAGGGGCTGGAGCGCAACACTGGTCTCACTACCGCCGCCCCCGGCCGCGGCCCCGCACTGCGCTTAAACCGGCGACGCGGCGCGGGCGGCTGCTCGGCTCGACTCGGCCCCGCGCGGCGCTGCTCGGCTCGGCGGCCGCGGCTG
>NW_023202996.1:0-875 GCF_002007445.2 Ailuropoda melanoleuca
CTCAGTACTGTTGGGGCTTTTTGGACAAAGACGACGGTAATAGGGAACATTCTTTAAAACTTTCCGTGTGTAGATGATCTTAGATCCACAGAAGAGCTGCAAAAATAGTACACAGAGTTTCTTCATCCTTTTCAACCTACTTCCCTTATGCTAACAATTTATGGAATCGTAGGCTATTTATCAAAATGAAGAAGTTCACATCGATACAATGTCATTTAAATTAAAATACAGAATTTATGTGAATTTCATCACTTTTTTTTCTACTCCTGTACTTTTTCTGTTCCAAAGCCAATCTGGGTCCCACACTGCATTTGTTCGCATGTCTTCCTGGTCTCCTCCAATCTCGGAGTGCCTCAGTCTTTTCTTGTCTTTCGAAAACTTGACACTTCTGAAAAGGACTGGTCATTTTGTAGAATGTCCCTCAGTCTGGGTTTGCCTGATGTTCTAGTGATTTCTCTTGATTAGATTGAGGGTATGCATTATTAGGAATGATATCTCAGAGATCATATGACTTTCTCAGTGCATCATATCAGGGACACACGATGTCCATTTGTCCTATTACTGGTGATGTTAACCTTGACCACTTAGCAAGAGTAGTGTTTGCTAGGATTCTGTACAGTTAATTTCCCCCTTTTTAATTACTGAATATTCTGTAGGTGATACCTTGAGACTATACAAATATCCTGTTTCTACTTAAACTTTTATCCACTAATTTTGGCATCCATGGCTGGATTGGTGATTTTCCAATTACCTCTTTCCTTTCACCACTAATATTTGAAATTATTTTGTGAAGGGATATTTGTCTGTTCTCCTCTACTTATTGGTTTATTTTGTTATTTATTATATTGTATAGACTCATTAATTTGTACTTTTTT
>NW_023202997.1:0-1560 GCF_002007445.2 Ailuropoda melanoleuca
GCCTTTGCACATGCTGTGTCCTCTTCTGGGAACTACCCACACATGCACGCCGTCTTTCAGTCTGGCTGTCTCATCGTCTCATTTTCAGGTCTCCGATCGAACCTCGCTCCTGCAGGAAACCTTCCCCAGCCTCTGACACAGAACTGGGTGCCGCCCTGTGCACAGCCCCCATGTGATGGTTCGTGGTCGTGCACTGTAATCACAGGCTCTCTTAACTCACCACCAACCCAAGGTTAAGTTCCTTGCAGGCAGAAAGTGCATAACGCTGGCTGTCACACACACCCAATAAATCTTTTTTTTTTTAAAGATTTTATTTATTTATTCGACAGAGATAGAGACAGCCAGCGAGAGAGGGAACACAAGCAGGAGGAGTGGGAGAGGAAGAAACAGGCTCATAGCAGAGGAGCCTGATGTGGGACTCGATCCCAGAACGCCGGGATCACGCCCTGAGCCGAAGGCAGACGCCTAACTGCTGCGCCACCCAGGTGCCCCAACACCCAATAAATCTTTGTGGAATAAACAGATGAAAGACAGGAAGAAGGAAGGACAGGGGCAGTTAGGCTCTGGGGCTGAGGTTGCAGTTGCCCGGGCCCCGTGAAATCGGCTAAGTGGGTGCACAGCACGTGCCCGCCCGGCCCCGCCACGTGTGCACCTGCCACGGGCTGCAAGGACACTGCAGCCCAGGTTCGCCCACTTCCTCTCACAGGTGCCCGCATCCATTCATGGAGACACCTGAGCCGTGCTTCCCGTGTGCAAAGCGCAGGACAGCGGCATCTCGCAGGCGGAGAACTCGCTGAACGTCACCGGGTGTGTGTGCACGGAGACACCTGCTCCCCAGCCAAGACAGGGAACTATCCCCCAGCTTTCTGCGGAGCTGGGTCCAGCCACACTATCTGCACTCCCAGCCCCTGCCCCCCGGGGGCTGGCAGGAGGGCGGGCTCCTCTCTGGGCTGTGTTTTCTGCTCTCCAGGGGGTGCCTCAGTGAAAGTGAACTCACTCATTTAAACCTGACTCTGTAGGCCTGCCGCCCCCTGCAGCGCTAATTACCCTGTGGTTCTAAACTGATTGCTGTACGCTAAGCTTAAGCCCTCCTTTATTTATTTACTGACTACATTAATAGCAAAGCCCTGCTTTCAGCTGCTCCCCACTGTACACCGGCTGGCTGCACCCCGTTCCTCCGTGTCCCCTCCGGGAGGCGGGGTGCAGAGAAGCAGCCTGGCACGGAGCCCTCACATGTGCCACCCTCATAGAGTCCCCTGCCAGACAGCAGTGAGAACAATGGCCTTTGTCCGTACAGACTCCCTGGCCCAAGGGAGGGGGCTCCGTCTCTGGTTCTGACTCTTCCATAGAGAGGGGAGCACACAACACAGCCCAGCTCCCCCACCCCCCGACCCCGAGGGATCTTTTGTGTATGGGACACTTGAGAGCTTCCCTCCTATGAGGTGCTCAGCACTGGTTGCATTTAGCAGATGGGTAAACTGAGGCTGCAGCTTTACAGCTGTCGGTGATGAACATAGGGCTAGAAGCTAAGACTTCCCACTCCATCAGCCTTGCCCTTAC
>NW_023202998.1:0-691 GCF_002007445.2 Ailuropoda melanoleuca
CCATATATAGGTTTCAAGAGAACGTGGAATTTAAGGACCTGGCTTTCTCATTCTTAGTACAGCTCACCTCATAGCACTGGACATACTCCTGATTACTATCCACCCAGGGGCAGTATGCTGCTACAGCTCTTGAAGAATCACACACCGAGGCTCTGTCAGGCCGCTTTAATCAAATCTTTAACCTCAAGGGGCATAAGCAAGCATTTCCTCTTCTGCTTTTTTCATTATAATAGTAATCATACTGCTGTAAACGTATCTGACTCCTCCACCAGCTCTTCCACCAGATAGAGAGGTCCAGATCAGAAGTATATTCTATTGCTATTTCTATCAAATCCAGTCCCTTTCCTGGTACTTAATAAATGTTTGCTGACTCAATGAGTAAATCATAATTTCTCCAAACACAAATGAANCCCAAACACAAATGAAATTTGATGAATCAAACCAAGATAGAAAGTTTTATCTAATATACATCTCTGGATGATTGGTAGTGACCATCTAGGGAGCTATGTTGAGAAGGACTCTAAATATAAATACGTAAGTAAGTAAGCATATAAGACTGCTATGCTCAATTAGCAATGTTTGCTGTGAACTAGTAGAATAGTGCTGGCATGAGTGACACATGTTTACCACCTCAAGACCAAATGATGAAAAAAAATATATTTATATTTTATAGTTTTCAAAGACTATACTG
>NW_023202999.1:0-1575 GCF_002007445.2 Ailuropoda melanoleuca
GAAATGGAGGCTGCCCCAGTGGCCCAGCTCACATCACAAATCTAAACGTAAATCAGCTTGCACTTTGGGAAACACCTGCAAAGAATCTTGCATGGACCAATCACAGTCCTCTAACTCAGCTTCTGTTGGTTTACATTACCTTAGAAAACTGGGCCTGCTAGCCTTGTGAGGAAATCCCTAACCTCCTGGTCAGTAGTACTGTTCTCACATTGCCTTTTCTGACACGGTGAAAGTCACTTTTGCCCCCAAACCTTTGTAAACAGTGTTCCACTACTAGAAGGGCACTGTACTCCCCCAAACATCAGTTGCTTTCCTTTGAATATAGGACATCAAACTTGATACTAAATTGTTCTAGTTTTGCCTTTTGACTGTACATTACAATATTATAGATCATATTTCTATTTGTGTTGCCTAAATTTTTTTTAATTGCCGTTTCATTTTTGTGGGGGTTTTTGGAGAACGCAATTCATTGAGATTAGCTTTTCGCCAACCACTGTAGTTGATACACATTTAAAATATTTATGCTCCTTTTTCTTTCTAATTTTTCATGTCTCCTGTTGTTTTAAAAGGTGTGTATGTTTTTCCTCAATAATTCCACAAAATCATTTTGTCTCTCGAACTGGATTGCCAGCCTTTTTAAACAAAGACTATTACATTCCTTCATTTCTTGATCTATATTGTTTGAGTCTCTAAGGCTCTCTCCGCCCTAGCGTTNCCGCCCTAGCGTTTTCTCTCTGAAAATATGTAGCAGTTCCATGGTCTGTATCATTCTAGAAAAAGAGTAAGTCAACAGGGCCTTGCACCTTGATTGAACTTTATTCTGAGTTGATATGACTAATAATTTTAAATACAAAATAATGGAAAATTTATCTCTTTCTTCTGAGATGGAAGGCATCCTTTCTTCACCATATTTTGGGGCAAAGAACTGGGTCTCATTTGATCTAAACTCTCTTCCACTGGTAGTGTATTTATTGGTCAGAGGAGAATATATAACAGAAAATACACTGTCACTAGTGCTAAGTATGCTAATCTCAAAATTAGTTCTTATCTTCCTGTTAACAAAAATCAACACATAGAGTACCTTTAGATCAATAATCCTAACAGTACAAAAATTAACTAAATTGATTATTTAAGGCAACAGTAGTAGAGATGAAACAGGGAAACCTATTCAAATGCAGAATGGTATAATGTTAGCACATAGAGAACACTGAGGGAATATATAGGATTATTAATAAAAGTTATCATTTTGTGCTCCTACCATGTACTTGGGACTTGCTGAGTGATTTTTAAGGTGCTATTGTCCTATCATCTCAAAACTTAGTGACTTGAAACAATTAAGCATTTATTTGACCTATGAGTTGGCAGGTGGGCTGGATAGATCTTCAGCCCTGGGCCAGGCTCAGCTGATCTTGACTGGGCTTGCTCCTGCATCTGCAATCGGTCGGCATCTGGCTGAGGCCATCAGGGTGGAGGGTTATGGGTCTGTCATTATCCAGCAGACTAGTCTGGGCTTCTTCACATGGTGGTGGCAGAGTTCTATGGAAGTACGTGGATACTCTCAAGGCTCTGAGGCCT
>NW_023203002.1:0-763 GCF_002007445.2 Ailuropoda melanoleuca
GAAAACCATGAGCAAAGTATATTACCTACGATCCCATCACTGGGACACATTTACAGACGGTGACCTCTTGGTGTAAGGAGAGCGTGCACACATGCGTGTGAGTGATGGACAGGTGCACAGACTCTCACGGAAACGTGAGAATGGACCCATGCCGTGTGTGTGCGTGTGTGCGCGTGTGCGTGCAGCCTGGCGTCCTGAAGAACGCCCTCACGCTGTGGCTTTAGCATCTGTGTGCATTCCGTCAACCCTGCCTCAGACGGAATCGTGGGTGTGATTCCGGACCTTGGGCTGGTCGGTATCACAGAGGACCCTGAAGCACTTCCTTATCATAGAGCATAAATTCCTTACGAGAATTACTGTGATAGCAGTTATATTTTTTAAGAGCNGAGCTGAATTTCCTGCATTCAGGAAATTTTTTGCAGGGGAAAAGAATCTGAAAACTGCGCCTGGCACAGAGGCCTCAACTCTGAGGTTTTCCAGTTACCGAACTTCCTGGTGTCACGCTCAGTGCTCAGAGTTATTAAATCTGTTCACCATTTTCCTGTTACAGGGGTTAAGGGTGCTGCCCCCTGCCTCGTCAGAAATCCACATATACCTGTTAACTCCCCCCAAACTCAATTACTAACAGCGCAGTGTTGATCAAAAGACTCACCAATGACATAAACGGTAGACTCACATGTATTTTGTAAGACGTGTATTATGCACTGTATTCTTACAATACAGTAAGCTAGAGAAAGGAATATGTTATTGAGGAAGCATCAGG
>NW_023203003.1:0-592 GCF_002007445.2 Ailuropoda melanoleuca
CTCACCCGTCTGGGATCACGCACCACCCTCATGGCGCAGAGAAATGCTATGGCTTGTGGTCGGGCCAGAACTGCCAACATGAGGCAAAGGTAACTTCCCACAGGAAAGGGAGCTGCTATGGCTGCAAACGAGAGGCTGAGGCACAATGGAGAGTTTCAGAGTAAGCAGAGAAACCAAAGAGTCTAAACACAAGATCTGTCCTGAACGAGAACAGAAGCCGACAGAGGGGAGAGGGCACAGGACTGTAAACCCACGTGGAAATTTGTCCTTGAGTATCAACACCTGAGGAAGATGCCGTCATCACAACGTGTTCACCACATGGGAGAAATGATGAATTTCCTGCTCAAATATGCATCTTTATTGTATTTTACCCACTAGACATACGTTGGAGAAATATTTTTGGAAAACACATTTCCCTCAGGGTATACTTTATGATATAAATTCTCATTGGAAGGCAATAAACTTCNAATTCTCATTGGAAGGCAATAAACTTCTATTATAAACGAGACTATAAATGAGATTCATTCACGAACTGGTTAGTAAAACCGCTACTTCCTTAACAATAATGTTCTGCAAGAAAAAGAAATATTCA
>NW_023203004.1:0-224 GCF_002007445.2 Ailuropoda melanoleuca
TTTTTTACCATCCCTTTATTTTCAACCTGCATGTGTCTTTAGGACCGAAATAATAAGTCTTTCATAGGCAGTATATAGATGGATATGACTTTTTTTCTGCTACATCACTCTGTTTTTTTTCGATTCAAGTGTTTAGTCCATTTACATTCAGAGTAATTACTGTTAGGTAGTACTTACTGCTGTGTTGTTACTTGTATTCTGTTTTTCTTTTTTTAAGTTCTCTG
>NW_023203004.1:446-10510 GCF_002007445.2 Ailuropoda melanoleuca
AACCTGGTCAAAAGATGGTACAATTGCTACGTGCACCCTGATAGCACAACCCTGTATCCTGGACAGAAGGAACTGTACCCTGGCTCAGGTGACTGCTTCATAAAGGAATTTGCCAAATCCTCTGCATTTAGTCCAGCTCGGAGGAATTAAAATGCAGTGATGCTGGAGGAAATTAAGAAAAGAAGTGTAGGAGCAAGATGCTGAGTTTATTCCACCTGTGAAGGTGGTGAAAATTCTGAAGTGTAGAGTGTAGTGCAATTGATGACACATGGTAAGGCTTAATTCATTCTTGTTAATTGTGCCAAACAATTCTGTAGATATAACTGCTGCATTTACAAGGCAAACTTGTTGCCTAGTAGAATTCATCATTAAAGCTGGACAGATCAATTGACTTTTTTGAAACATTTCGTATGGAAATGCAATAAGCCAAACCACTCTCTCATTTATATGACCTAATTTGCTCTGAAATAGCCAACATAGTTCTGTGCTGATCATTTTTTTTTGTGTAAAGTGCTTTCTATTCTTTTATCTGAAATGCATGAATATAGTAATAAATACTGGCTGTGTATCGTATTTAAAAATTATGCTGTATCTAAACCTAGCTATCTAGGTATGGTGAGTGGCTCAAATTTAGATTTTTGCCAGCTTCATGTAATATACTTAAAAATCTAATTAACCCATTATTCATACTTACTAGCTTATAAAATGTTCATTTTAATTCTAATCTTGTAATATCTACTAATAATCAGTTTAAAACAATTAAAGATGTAAAAGGTAATTTTTAATACGCAGAATATCCTTTTTGCTGTATAGTTTTTCATTTAAAATGATAATCATTTGTTTAACCAGTGTTAATCTTTAGAATTTGCCTGATAGCTTGATATTTTAAAAAAAGATTCTAAGGATGCATGCTCCATTCTAAACACCAAATACAGAAAGAAAGGAAATAATTTATTATATAATTTTATTTTAATAGGCTTATATTTTATTGAAGTAAGATCACATTTTAATTATTAGTTTAATTACATTAATCCATGCTCCTCTACAAGTAATATAGTCAAGGTTTTCCGAGATAGTAAGGGGTAAATGGCCACATTAATACTCTTTGTTTTTAATAGTTTGCTTTTATAGAGTACAGTGAAAAGGTTTGTCATTCACATGATCATTCTAAAAGCACCTACAAAATTTAGATTAAAAAATATTAAATATATGACTTTCTGTTTTATTCATAAATATTCACATGCTCGGTTGTCAAAATGTCAACTTCATCATGGATCAAATTTTTGGAGAACTTGGTTTTGATGAGCAACAATACACGCAGTTACTGGCATTGCTAAAGACCACATACCTTATCCCTGTGAGCGGGGTAAGAGCATCAAATGGGCAGCTAGCTCCTCAAAAAGACAAAGGAAACAACAACAACAACAACTGACGTGAGCACATTAGGTTACATCACTTGAGCTTATCAAACTCATCAGCCAAAAAGCGCATGCCTTCTATCCTGTGAAGGAGGGAGGCAGAAGCCAGAAGTGTTCATCTGGTAGAAGTTTCTTCCACATGAGAGGAAACATCAGGAATACGGAATGCACATTCTTCTGTGGTTTCAGGTTTAAAACATTAACAGACATAAATTTACTGTGTTCACCCTTGTTTCTTCAATATCATTAATGGGGACAAAATTTGTTTTTTCCGTTTTAGTCCATTTCATAGGATCTTCTTTATAGAGGGTATTTGGAACATGTAAAAATGGTGATATCTTCGTTATACACAGACTTTTTTTTTGGCAGAACAATAAGTGACATTTTCCAGTACACTTTGATTTTAGGAACATAAAAACATTTTGTCTTTTGTAAAAGCATCAGGTTCTAAAAGCATGTTATTTACTATTTTTGAGGGAAGTTCTTAAAAGTATCATCTTTCTAAAAAAAAATTAAATGCATCATGAAGAATTCATGGTTATGGCAGTAAAAGGGCAATAACATTTGATTTAACCTTTTCCAAGTTCCTGATAGAAAGCGGTTGAAAGTAAGTAAACTAAAATAATGCAAAGCTTCCCCAAGCCTGGAAACTTAAATGCTGCTTCTGGGATAGTGTTACATGATAATAGTTCATAAAATGCGTTTGAAGCAAATCATCAAGCACTAGATGTATTGCTACTAATTTAGTTCTTTACTCAGCAAGGAAGGAAATGGGAACCTAGCAAGCTAAGGGGAGATGGTTAGGGAGGGTGGAATGGGTGAAATAGATGAAGGGGATTAACAATACACTTATGATGAGCACTGAGTAATGGATAGAATTGTCGAATCCACTATATTGTACACCTAAAACTAATATAATACTGTATGTTAACTATATTGGAATTAACATAAAAATCTTTAACTCTATGAACCCTGACCTACTATTGCAGACTAAAGAGACTCACATACTCTGAGATTATAAAATAAAGCAATTTTTTTCCTAAAATGCATGTTTCTGGTTTTAAGCAAGTATAGTTAATAATTATTTGATTCTTCATAATATGTTAAGATGCCAGGTGTATTATTTCTATATTCATCTTTGAAAGTTCATATGTACAATTTTACTGGTAAAAAAAAATGTGGTACTATTTAGTTAAGCCCACAATGATTTAAACATCTGCCATTAGTGGTGTCTTGATTGCTGTTTTTAATCAAAGATTCTCTACCAGTATCATCAAGAGACATAAACAAAGATGCTGGATATAATCTTGCCACTCTTTTCTTTATGGTGTGCATTAAAAACCAGTGAGACAGCAACTAACAAAATAATTTGAAACATTTCTCTGAGTTGTCCTAGAAATATCATAACCGTCATTCTCATTGGCTTCTTCTTTAATTTGCATATTATTCATAAATTCTATGTGGGGGTGATATGCAGCCTTATTTTTGCAAGTTAGCCATTAATGATTAGCCCTTATTCTGCTTATTTTTTCTTTCTCTGTATGCTTAATGATTACGGTCTGTTTCATCATATTGTAGCCTGGCATTTTGCAGCCTTCTGTTGCCATTTTTGAAAAGTGTAACTTCTCACATTTATTTTACTTCTTTTTTTAAATAATTCAAGCAATATAGTTAGAAATCTATTACATATTTATGGGAAATATTAATTATTGATTCACATTAAGCAAAAACAATTTAATATTTCCTCTCTCCTCTTGCCTGAAATGTTGATTTTCCTATGGACAGCTCCTCCCACTCTATGCTTTTTCAACTGGACATGTTCTTCACAGTGACAGTTCTAGCTGGTTACTGTGCATTGTGAGCTCTGTGTTTACATATCAGCAACTTCAGAACCATATTTCAACTGCCCCAACATGCATCCTTTTTTATGTCTTGCAGGGGCTTCACACTCAGCATATCCACAAATAACCTCAACATTTCTCCCTCTCTCAGGCTTGCACCACCTGCTTTCTTCTTGGTCTGTGTCTCTGATGTCCACACATAAACAAATCCAGAATCTCAGAATCATTTTTAATAACTGCCTCTGAACCCACATCCAAAATTGGGTGCTAAGCCCTTTTAATTCTATCTTGTAATTCTAACTTCATCTTTGTATTGTCATTGCTATGGTTATGTTTCAGAAATTCTTCCTTCTCACTGTGATGGCAAAGATAGCCTCCTATATTGGCAGCTTCTCTGTGTCCCCAGCATGGCACTCTGCATGCCCCTCTGTGATGACTTTGTAGGTGAAAGACCATTCATTTCCTAATAGAAGATAGAAACATATACTGTAGATAAGGTTGTTGTGATCTGAGGACATTTCTGAAAATTGTGGTTCTGTGGCAGTTAGTGAGGTGCTAGCCCAGGTACCATGGTTGGTAATGCACTGAAAGACCGATTCTTTCAGTGTCTCCAATGGCTTATCTCCACCAGGGGCAGATCTGAAAGAAAAGACACACTGATCCTAGTCCCTTCAGTTCAGCCTCACAAAGCTGCACCATTTCCTGATTGTTTCAGAAGGAGGTGATTTTTAAGGAAAATAAAACTTAAAAAAACAAAAAAAAAAAACTTCAGTGTTTAATGTAATTTTGTTATGTTTTAGCCTTCTGATATTTTGCCATCTTGTATTTCCTGGAGAGATTACAATAGGCAACTGGTGTCAGTGAAGCCCAAATTGTTGGGTAGTCTTTGCCAAATGGAGGAATAAAAAGGGACCTATAAAAAGAGGAGTCCCCAGGCAGATAGAGCTCAAGAAAAGTATTTGTAAAATACTACTCCCTTATCCATTTCTCTCACAGACACCCCCATCCCTGATGGGAGGGGCAGGGATCGTAATCCTTGTTTCCTCTGAAGCAAAGTCTAGCATCATTATTTGACTGTCACGTGGAAGCTGCGAGTACAAGGGAATGAGCCTTTGGGTGTTGAGAGATTACTTGGGGTGTAGGACAGGCAAATAATATTCTCCTCAGTCCCTCCTAGGCAGGCAAGCAGCCAATTATAGACTGGACTCCAGAGAAAAAATGTAGGATGCTTACTCCAAGATATTCCAATCTGATCAAAATACCCAGCATTAGTGACATTGATTAGGGATATGGGGGGCAGAGTTATACTCAGGAAGACCTTTGAAGAGGTGCCATCTGAATGCCTGATTTCTTCATCTGATGTGCCAGATGAGAGTAGCGCCCCTGGATATTTGTAGTTCAGTGGAACTCAGTAACCATCTAGTGTTATAAAGAATAATAGCAACAGAAAATACAAGCTGATTGCTGATGTATGGTACTGAAGCAAATGATGGGCATATGTGAAAGGAAGAGGGAGTGAGATGGGAAAATGAGAGAGGAAGCATACCATGTTCCTCTGAAAACACTAAAATATTTTTGAAGAGAGAGTTAACATGTCACTCATTAACCCTTACTTGATTTATGGCCTAGGATGGTTCTTGAATACTTGGGCTCCAAAATAAAGGCAATGAATTTTATAAATCACGTATTCTATGAGCTTGAAAGAATGCATCATAGAGGTTACTTTACAAGAGCGATTTTTCCAGGTAAATCATCAGATCTAACTCTGTGGGTGAAATTTTATTGTATAAAATTGAATTTTCTAAGAAGTGTGGTAGGTGAGGGAACAAAAGAGTTATTGTAGCTGTATTTCAACAAATATTTTCCCCTAATTTTAATTCCTGTGTAGTTAATGTATAGAGTTATATTAGTTTCAGGTGTACCAGATAGTGATTCAACAAATCTGTACATTACTCAGGGCTCATTATAAGTGTACTCTTCAATCCCCTTTATCTATTTCACCTATTCCCCCCCACGTCCACAGCCACCTTCCTTCTGATAACCATTACTTTGTTTTCTATAGTTAAGTATCTGTTTTTGGGTTTATCTCCTTTTTCCTTTGCTCATTGGATTCTTCAGTTCCACATGAGTAAGATCTTATGGTATTTGTCTTTCTCTGACTTATTTCACTGAGCCATTATACGCTCTAGAACCATGTGTGTTGTTGCAAATAGCAAGATTTCATTCTTTTTTATGACTAATACTCCATTGTGTGTGTGTACCACATCTTTATTCATTTCTTAATGGACATTTTAGTTGCTTTCATAATTTGGCTATTGTAAATAATGCTGCAATAAACATTGGAGTGCACATCTTTTCAAGTTAGTGTTTTTATATTCTTTGGGTAAATACTGAGTAGTGGAGTGACTAGATCATATGGTAATTCCATTTTTAATTTTTTTCGAGGAATCTCAATACTGTTTTCCATAGTGGCTCTATCAGTTTGCATTCTCATGAACAGTGCAAAGGGGATCCTTTTTCTCCCATCCTTGCCAACACTTGTATCTTGTGTCTTTGATTTTAGCCATTTGGGCAGGTATGAGGGGATATCACTGTGGTTTGGGTTTGCATTTCTCTGATGATAAGTGATGTTGAGTGCTTTTTCATGTGTCTGTTGGCCATCTGTATGTTGTCTTCTGACTTCTGCCTATTTTTAATTGGTTTGTTTTTTGGTGTTGAGTTGTATTTGTTCTTTATATATTTTGGATACTAATCCTTTATCAGATATGCCATTTACAAGTATCTTCTTCCATTCAGTAGGTCAACTTTTAGTTTTGTTGTCTCCTTTGTTGTGCAGAAACTTTTTATTTTGATGTAATCCCAATAGTATATCTTTGCTTTTGTTTCCCTTGCTTTAGGAGACATAGCTAAAAAAATGTTGCCACAGCTGATATCAGAGAAAGCATTGCCAGTACTCTCTTCTAGGATTTTTATGGTTTCAGGTCTCACATTTAGGTCCCTAATCCATTGTGTAGGAAAGTGGTCCAGTTTCATTCTTTGCAGGGAGCTGTTTAGTTTTCCCAGCACCATTTGTTGAAGAGACTGTCTTTGCCCCATCGCGTAGTCTTGCCTCCTTTATCAAAGATTGATTGACCATAGAAATGTGGATTAACTTCTGGATTCTATATGTTCTCTTCCATTGATCTATGTGTCTGTTTTTGTGCCAGTACCATACTGTGCTGATTACTACTGCTTCATAGTATATCTTGAAATCTGGGATTGTGGTACCCCCAGTTTTGTTCTTCTAGTTCAAGGTTGATTTGTTTATTCATGATCTTTTGTAGTTCCATACAAATTTTAGGATTATTTGTTCTAGCTCTGTGAAAAAAAAAAATGTTTTCAGCATTTTGATAGGGATTGCAGTTACATCTGTAGATTGCTTTGGGTAGTATGGAAATTTTAACAATATTTGTTCCTTCCCATCCATGAGCATGGAATATCTTTCCATTTGTGTTGTCTTCAATTTCTTTTATCAGTGTCTTATAGTTTTCAGAGTACAGGTCTTTCAGCTCTTTGGCTAAGCTTATTCCTAGGTATTTTGTTATTTTCAGTACAATCATAACTGGGACTGTTTTCTTAATTTTGTCTTTCTGTTACTTCATTATTATTGTATAGAAATCCAACAGATTTCTGTGTCTTGGTTTTTTATCCTGTAACCTTACTGAGTTTATTAGTTCTGGTAGTTTTTTGGTGGAGTCTTTAGGGTTTTCTGTATATGGTATTATGCCATCTACAAATTGTGAATCTTTTACTTCTTCCTTATCAATTTGGATATCTTTTATTTCTTTTTGTTGTTTGCTGTGGCTAGGACTTCCAGTACTATGTTGAATAAAATGGGTGATAGTGAACATCCTTGTCTTATTCCTGACCTTAGGGGGAAAGCTCTCAATTAATGTAGTTATTATACAATGTTATATTAGTATGCCAAGGCTGGATGGACATCCTGGGCAGGCTTTTGCTGCATCCCAAAGATTTTGGACCATTGTGTTTTCATTTTCATTATTCCATGTGCTTTTTATTTCCTTTTGATTTCTAGGTTGGTCCATTCATTGGTTAGTACTGTGTTGTTTAACCTCTATGTATTTGTGTTTATTTTGGATTTTTGTGTGTGTGTGTGACTGATTTCAGTTCCATAGCTTTGTGGTCACAAAAGATGCATGATATGACTTCAGTCTTTTTAAATTTGTTTACATGTGTTGTTGCCTAATATGTGATTCTGGAAAATGTTCCATGTGCACTTGAAAAGAATGTGTATTCTGCTTTGTTAGGATGGAATCTGAATATATCTGTTAGATCCATCTGGTCCAGTGTGCCATTCAAACCCACTGTTTTCCTTGTTGATTTTCTGTCTGAATAATCTATGTGTTGATGAATGTGGACGGTTAAAGTCCCCTACTATTATTGTATTACCCTCTTTTATGTCAAGTTTTTATTTAAATTCTAATTAGTTAACACATAGGGTAATATTGGTTTTGGGTATAGAATTTAGTGATTCATCACTTGCATGTAACACCCAGTGCCCATCACAACAAGTACCCTCCTTAATCCCCATCATCCATTTAGCCCATCCTCTGTGCACCTCCCTCCATCAACCCTCAGTTTGTTCTCTATAGTTGAGTCTCTTTAAAAAAAAAAAAGTCCTTTATGGTTTGCATCCCTTTCTTTTTTTTTCCCTCCCCCCTTGTTCATCTGTTGTGTTTCTTAAATTCCACATAGAAGTGAAATCATATAGTATATGTCTTTCTCTGACTGACTTATTTTGATTTCCATAATACACCTTAGCTCCAAGCACATCATTGCAAAGAGCAGGATTTCATTCTTTTTGGTGACTGATTAATATTCCATTGTATATCCTTACATCAGTATGGACATTTGGGCTTATTCCATAATCTGGCTATTATTGATAAAGCTACTATAAACATTGGAATTCATGTGCCCCTTCAATTCAGTATTGTGTCCTTTGGGTAAATACCTAGTAGTGCAATTGCTGGGGTATGGGATAGCTCTATTTTTAACTTTTTGAGGAACGTCCGTACTGTTTTCCAGAGTGACTGCACCAGTTTGCAATCCCACCAACAGTGTAAGAGTGTTCCCCTTTCTCCACATACTCATCAACATCTGTTGTTTCTTGTGTTGTTAATTTTAGCCATTCTGACAGGTGTGAGGTAGTATATATTATTGTGGTTTTGATTTATATTTCCCTGATGATGAGTGATGCTAAGCATCTTTTCATATGTCTACTAGCCATATGTATGTCTTCTTTGTAGAAATGTCTGCTCATGTCTGCTCATGTCTTCTGTCAATTTCTTAACTGGCTTATTATTTTGGTGTTGAGTTTTATAAGTTCTTTATAGATTTTGGATACTAATCCCTTATCAGATACATCATTTACAAATATATTCTCCCATTTCATAGGTTGTCTTTCAGTTTTGTTGATTGTTTTCCTTACTGTGCAGAAGCTTTTTATCTTGATGAAGTCTCCGTAGTTCATTTTTGCTTTCATTTCTCTTTTCTCCAGAGATGTGTCTAGTAAGAAGTTGCTATGGCTAAGGTCAGGTCAAAGAGGTTGCTGCCTGTGTTCTTTACTAGGTTTTTGATAGTTTCCTATCTCACATTTAGATTTCATTCATTTTGAATTTATTTTTGTGTGTGGTGTAAGTGGTCCAGTTTCATCCTTCTGCATGTTGCTATACAACTTTCAACACCATTTATTGAAGAGACTTTTTCCCATTGTATATTCTTTCCTGTTTTGTCAAAGATTAGTTGACCACATAGTTGTGGGTCCATTTCTTGGTTTTCTATTCTGTTCCATTGAGCTATGTGTCTGTTTTTATGCCAATACCATACTGTCTTGATGACTACAGCTTTGTAATACAGCTTGAAGTCTGGAATTGTGATGCCTCTAGGTTTGCTTTTCTTTTTCAAGATTGCTTCAGCTATTTGGGGTCTTTTGTGGTTCCATACAAATTTTGGGATTGTTCCAGCTCTGTGAAAAATGCTGGTTGTGTTTTGATAGGGATTGCATTAAATATGTAGATTGCTTTGAGTAATATTGACATTTTCACAACGTTTGTTTTTCCAATCTATGAACATGGGATGTTTTTCCATTTGTGTTATCTTCAATTTCTTTCATAACTGTTCTATAGTTTTCTGAGTACAGATCTTTTACCTCTTTGGTCAGGTTTATTCCTAGGTTTTTCCTTCTTTTGTGTTTCTTACTAGCTGCTTTATGTTTTTGGTTGCACCCATGTTGGGCACAGAACCATTTATAGTTATTATATCTTCTTGTTGGATCATTACGTTTATGATTATCTAGTGTTCTTGTTACCATCTTCGTTTTCAAGTCTATTTTGTTTGATATAAATATTACTACCCTGCTTTCTTTTCACTGCCATTTGCATGATAATTTTTTTACCATCCCTTTATTTTCAACCTGCATGTGTCTTTAGGACCGAAATAATAAGTCTTTCATAGGCAGTATATAGATGGATATGACTTTTTTTCTGCTACATCACTCTGTTTTTTTTCGATTCAAGCGTTTAGTCCATTTACATTCAGAGTAATTACTGTTAGGTAGTACTTACTGCTGTGTTGTTACTTGTATTCTGTTTTTCTTTTTTTAAGTTCTCTGCTCCTTTCTTCTTTTGCTCTCTTTCACAATTTTCTGGTATTCTTTAGTGATATACTTGGATTCCTTTCCCATTCTTTTTTGTGTATCTGTTCCAGGTTTTAAATTTGTGGTTACCATTAGGTTAGTATATAGCAA
>NW_023203005.1:0-1032 GCF_002007445.2 Ailuropoda melanoleuca
AGACAGCAGCTCTTCTCCAGCTAGATAGACTAGGGACATGATTTTGGCTGTTTGACACACGGGCTTTCCTACGTTGTGTTCCTGCCAATTTCTCCAGTGGGTTTCTCCAACTCCCCTAGCATTTCTATGTTAAAGCCAATTTCCATTCAATTAACCCATCTTCTCTTGAAACCAAGAGCTCCGGTTTACACAAAAGCTGAAAAGGAAAGACCAATAAGATCACTGAGCAGAGTGATCAGAGAAGCATGAAGGAGTTAGAAAGCTTAGTGTTGCGGAATTAAAGAGAGAAAAAAAAAGACACAACACTCCAGAAGGACAAAGAGAAGTACAATGTCAAAAGTGAAATAAGAGCTCTGGTGGAATAAGGAGTGATCAGCAATGGTAAGTGTGGGAATTAAGAGATTCACATTGGCTTTCGTGAGAGCAGGTTCCATGTTCGATAGAGTTGAGGTCAGAGAATAAGGAAAAGTGAATGTGACACAAGGGGCACTACAGTGAAGCGATGAAATAGGTGCTCTGAGGAATGTGGGGTCAGACGGTGATCATCTGCTGCCCTCTGAGGATCCATAGTATATTCATAGATGCATAGGCAAAGGGAAGGCCCGGCCTTGAAGAGAGAGAGAGGATGTACCAGAGAAAGGCTGAAGATGAAACAGGAGGGAAAGCTCAGAGATTGGAGGTAAATGTTTGTCTTCATTCTGGTGTTCATTAAAAGTTGTCAATACTGGGTATCATTTCTTTTTCCTTCATTCCAAATTCCAGCCTTATTTTTCTATGGAAAATGTGTATGAAATAGAGACTGTCCTTTTAGCTTTAGGCTAGAAACTTTGTTTGTTCACAAATATACTAGCAGTGCTGAAAATTCTTTCCATATTAAAAGTCTCTTTATCTTTGTTTTTGCAGTAATTAGAACTGAGTTTCTCTAGCTATTCCCATTTTACTTGAGAGCCCTTTCCTCCCCACCAGGTTTTTAGCAGAATAACATTGAGCCAAAGACTGGAACCTAATCCAGGCAATATAAATAAACTTTGC
>NW_023203007.1:0-800 GCF_002007445.2 Ailuropoda melanoleuca
ATCATAAGGTAGTTCTATTTTTAACTTTTTTGAAGAGACCCCCACACTGTTTTCCACAGCGGCTGAACCAGGTTGCATTCCCACCAACAGTACAAAAGGGATCCGTTTCTACACATCCTCACCACCAATACTTGTTGTTTCTTGTGTTTTTTATTTTAGCCATTCTGACAGGTGTCAGGTGATATCTCACTATACTCCTGATTTGCATTTTCCTGATGATGACTGATGGACATCTTTTCATGTGTCTGTTGGCTATCTGGATTTCTTTGGAGAAATGTCTATTCATGTCTTCTGCCCATTTTTAATTAGATTATTTGTTTTTTGAATGTTGAATTGTATAAGTTCTTCATAGATTTTGGATACTAATCCCTCCTCAGATATGTTATTTGTAAATATCTTCTTGCATTCAGTAGGTTGACTTTTATTTTGTTATTTCCTTCACTGTACAGAAGTTTTTTTATTTTGATGTAGTCCCAATGGTTTCTTGTTGCTTTTATTTCCCGTGCCTCCGGAGGCNATGCCTCCGGAGGCATATCCAGAAAAATGTTGCTACAACTGATGTCAGAGACATTACTGCCTATGTGCTTCTCTAGGATTTTAATGGTTATAAGTCTTTAATCTATTTTGAATTTATTTTTGTGTATGGTGCAAGAAAGTAGTCCAGTTTCATTCTTTTGCATGTTTTTGTCCAGTTTTCCCAACACCATTTGTTGAAGAGACTGTTTCCCGTTGCATAATCTTACCTCCTCTGTCAAAGATTGACCATGTAATCATGGCTTTCCTTCTGGGTTTTCTATTGT
>NW_023203009.1:0-178 GCF_002007445.2 Ailuropoda melanoleuca
CAGCGCCCTTCTCATTGGAAATAAAGCAGAGCGTCCAGGAAAGCACCTCCAGCGTACAGCAGCCTTTTCACAGGGGACGCCGTTTCCACATTGGGTGTAGGGGCCTGGGGAGGATCCAGCCCTTAGAACCAAGAAACAAAGTGTGAGGGGAAAGCCCTTGAAGTCACGACGGCCTTAT
>NW_023203009.1:548-811 GCF_002007445.2 Ailuropoda melanoleuca
AGGACTCAGCGCCCTTCTCATTGGTAATAAAGCAGAGCATCCAGGAAAGCACCTCCAGGGAACAGCAGCCTTTTCCCTATGGACCCTGATTCCACATTGGGTGTAGGGGCCTGGGGAGGATCCAGCCCTTAGAACCAAGTAACAAAGTGTGAGTGGAAGGCCCTTGATGTCACCACGGCCTTATGGAAGGTTGAACAGGAATAAAGGTGCTTTGGTACCGTGAGTGAAACACGACGAACACAGCACTGAGAAAGACAATTCGG
>NW_023203010.1:0-1673 GCF_002007445.2 Ailuropoda melanoleuca
CCACCCTTGCATCCCAGGGATGAATCCCACTTGGTCATGATGGATAATTCTTTTAATGTACTGTTGGATTCCATTAGCCAGTATCTTGTTGAGGATTTTGGTGTCCATATTCATTAGCGTAATCAGTCTGTAATTCTCCTTTTTGACAGGGTCTTTGCCTGGTTTGGGGATCAAGGTAAAATTGGTCTCATAGAATGAGTTTGGTAGCTTTCCTTCTGTTTCTGTTTCTTTTTTTTCTTTTTTTTTTTTTTGAAATAGCTTTAGGAGACTAGGTATTATTTCTTCTTTGAATGTTTGGTAGAATTCCCCAGGAAAATTGTCCGGGCCTGGNGTAGAATTCCCCAGGAAAACCGTCTGGGCCTGGAGTTTTATTATTTGGAAGGTTGTTTATCACTGACTCAATTTCTTCATAGTTAATTGGCCTATTTAAGAAATCTATTTCTTCCTGTTTCAGTCTTGGTAGTTTATAGGTTTCCAGGAAGGCCTCCATCTCTTCCAGATTGCTTAATTTATTGGCATAAAGCTGTTGATAAAAGTTTCTAATAATCCTTCCAATTTCATTGGTGTTGGTTGTGACCTCTCCCTTTTCATTCATAATTTTATTAATTTGGGTCCTTTCTCTATCTTTTGGTAAGTCTTGCCAGTGGTCTGTCAATTTTATTTATTCTTTCAAATAACCAGCTTCTAGTTCTGTTGATCTGCTCTACTGTACTTCTGGTTTCTAATACATTGATTTCTGCACTAATCTTGATCAACTGCTTCTTCGTACGTGGATTAGGCCTGTCCCTCTGTTGCTGTTCCAGCTTCCTGAGTTGAGAATATAAAAACTGCATTTTAGATTTTTCTATTCTTTTGAGTGAGGCTTGGATGGCTATGTATTTCCCCCTTAGGACTGCCTTTGCAGTATCCCATAGGTTTTGGACCGTTGTGTATTCATTCTCGTTGGTCTCCATAAATTGTTTAATTTGTTTTTTGATTTCCTGGTTTATCGNCTGATTTCCTGGTTTATCAGATCATTCCTGAGCAGGATGGTTCTTAGTCTCCACGTCTTTGAATTTCTTCCAAATTTTTCCTTGTGTTTGAGTTCCAATTTCAAAGCGTTGTTGTCTGAGAATATGCAGGGAATAATTTCAGTCTTTTGGTATCATTTGAGACCTGTTTTGTGTCGCAGAACATGGTATATTCTTGAGAATGTTCCATGGGTATTAGAATAGAATGAGTATTCTTTGGTTCTGGGGTGTAGTGTTCTATATATATCTATGAGGTCCAACTCGTCGAGTATGGCATTCAAAGCCTTNGAGTATGGCATTCAAAGCTCTTGTTTCCACATTGGTTTTCTGTTCTGGTGCTCTCTCTATTGCTGATAGTGGATTATTGAGGTCCCCTACTATTAGCGTATTTTTATCTATATGTCTCTTTATTCTGGTTAAGAGTTGGCTTATGTATCTTTCTGCTCCCCTGTTGGGGGCATATATATTTATAAATGTAATATCCACTTGTTGGATACACCCTTTAAGAATAATATAGTGCCCTTCTGTGTCTCTAACTATAATCTTTAGTTTAAAATCCAATCTGTCTGTTATGAGATTTGCTACCCCCGCCTTCTTTTGAGGTCCATTGGCGTGAAAGATGGCATTCCATCCCTTTACTTTCAGTCTGAATGTATCTTTAGG
>NW_023203012.1:0-721 GCF_002007445.2 Ailuropoda melanoleuca
TTGTTTACATATATCTACAAATATACTTGTTAGTAAGTTGGGAAGTGGGGCACCTATTTGATCAACAGAGCCTTAAGATTATTTGGAGTTCTATCTCATTTTGGTTCTAAAGCCCTTTGAAAATGCTGTCAGGTATAATTTAGGTAAAGGGACTATTTCCCATTCCAATTTCTGTTTTTGAATTAGATGTTAGTTCATGTTGAATTCCATTGTCAAAGTGAGATGAAAGGACCGCCCCCCTTTTATTTTTATTTATTTTTATTTTTTTTAAGATTTTATTTATTTATTTGACAGAGATAGAGACAGCCAGCAAGAGAGGGAACACAAGCAGGGGNAGAGAGGGAACACAAGCAGGGGGAGTGGGAGAGGAAGAAGCAGGCTCATAGCAGAGGAGCCTGATGTGGGGCTCGATCCCATAACCTCGGGATCACGCCCTGAGCCGAAGGCAGGCGCTTAACGACTGAGCCACCCAGGCACCCCTGCCCCCCTTTTAAATTCCAAAATATTTTTGGAAGGTATTCTCTAATCTTTCCAAAAATCACCCATGACTTTATCTCTTTTCTGTTTGTATGATTATAGTTCAATCAAATTTTCAGATTAAAAAACATTTTTTTAAATTGTGGTAAAAATCACATACCATAAAATTTAAACATCTTGGGGTGCCTGTGTGGCTCAGTTGGTTAAGTGTCTGACTCTTGATTTCAGCTAAGGTCATGATCTC
>NW_023203015.1:0-3386 GCF_002007445.2 Ailuropoda melanoleuca
GATGACGCTGTGCTGGTGTGGAGATGACGCTGTGCTGGTGTGGAGATGGCGCTGTGCTGGTGTGGAGATGACGCTGTGCTGGTGTGCAGATGAAACGGGTGACACGCTGAGGGATGCAGGAGGCCTCCTGGAGCTGAGAGAGACTCCTGACTGGCCGCCAGCACCCAAAGGAGGAGCTCAGCTCTGGCGCTGCCCGCAACCGAATTCAGCCAACAACCTCAAGGAGCTGCAAGTGGGGTCTTCACCAGAGCCTCCAGAGAAAACACAGCACTGCCCACACCTCGATTTTGGCCGCGGGCGGACTCCCGAAGAGGACTGAGCTGAGACAGTACACACTTGGATTATGGTTAACAGTGCTCACGTGGACGGAAGCCAGGGGACTTATGTAGATGAAGTAAGACGTGGTCTGTGGGGCGTTACACCCCCCTCAGTCTGATGGCCTCCTTGATGAATTAAACACACAATAGTCTTGAATTTTAAGATTTAATGAATTGAGTGATGAAATGTATCAATGTGTTAAGTATTTCATGGAAAATACCTATCCACATATCTTTTTGTTTCCAGGGTTCATTTTCTATGAAATATTCCAATTTTTCAGCAGGAAAAACAACAACGAACAAACAAACAACAACAAAACCTGAGAAGCTAAAATCTTTGAACTCTATTGAAAATCTTGAAGGAACATATTCTGAGACAGTTTTAAACTTGGCAAAAACGTATCCTTCCATCTTTTGTCTCTACTTTCTTTTTCTTGCCTAACCAGGCAGAAAAGCCCTCTCTGGAAAATTGGAAGCCATAGGTAACCCTGTCATGCTTCCGTTCATCTCACACCTGCTGCTGCAGAGAGGCCTCCTTCCTTATTATCTCCACAACGGATTTTGCCCTTGAACAATTTGTTCAGTGGAAGTATAAAAAGAGGGAGGCTGTTGACAAAAAGGATTTTGTTTTTGTGAGTTGGGTCCTTTTAATTTAAAAGGGAGGTGTGGAGAAGAGAGAGATTCCTTGCTTGATTTCCCTGCAATCCCATGGGGCTGAACAGTAGTGCCTGTAAGATTGAGGCATGTACCCCTCGTGATTTCTAACTCCTCCTGTTGTGGTACTTTGCACTCAGAGTGCCCAATAAAGGTTTGTAGAATGAATGGATGGTGATATGAGCAGTCATTTATTGTAAGTTTTCAGGGGCTGTATCGCTGAGTGCTGCAGTCTAATTTTTATGCAAAAATTTTTCCCAAAAATTTGTGGTAGCCTTGCATTGTGCTAGGTGTGCTATATATAATCTCTCATAATTTGGAGTCCTCTATCTGTACATCACAGGAGGGAGGGTGTCCTATATTTCTTGTCTATAAAAACCTGTTTTTGCTCTTGCTCGGCAAATAATACAAAGACCTCTGAAGTGTGGGATTTATCCTAAAGCTGAAAGGGCAGCGACTCTTTGAGCTGTCATCATTTCTGCAGGCCGTAGAGTGATGCAGTGATTTGACATCAGTCAGGGAAAATTGGGGACTTACATGGGACTGAGTTTGCAGGTCATCTAATGCCTAAGGGATGCCCCCAAGATAACCAGAGTGATATTTGTTAAAGCAAAGAATCCTACCAGCTCAAGAGCTAGCTAGGAAGGACACACACAGGAATAATTTAATTTTGGAACATACACAACATGTTAAAGTTTTTTGATTTTAAGGAAATAGATACTTCTTTTGGAAAAATTTGAGGGTGGTGTTCTAATATTCTAGGAATAATAACTGTGAGGTTTGACTTTTTAATTTTACCAGAGCTGTTTTCTTCAGAGTAAAAGAGAGTTTCCCTGAGATGATTATATAAAAATTATCCTCTGTCTTCTGTATTCTTTATTTATGGATCTTTCTCATGACCCAGAATGCTTAAGAATATGTATCTGAAAAGAATTATATTATGAAAATATTAATACTAAATTCTTAAAATTTGAAAGAAATATCAGTGTGGTATGGGTTGAATTGTGTCCCCTTCAAAATTCATATGTGCAAGTTCTAGCCCCCCAATACCTCCTACTGTGACCTTATTTGAAAATAGGATCATTGCAAATGTAATTAGTTAAGATGAGGTCATACTAGAATAGGATGATCACTGAATCCAATACGATGGTATCTTCATAAGACGGGAAATTGGACACAGGCAAGCATACAGAGAGAATGTCATGTGGACATGAAGACAGCATGTACAAGCCAGGAGACAGACCTCAACCAGACTCTTCCCTCACAGCCTCAGAAGGAACCAACCCTGCCAGAACCTTGGTTTCAGACTCCCAGCCCCCACATCCGTGAGACATGAAATTTCTTATTAAAGCCACCCAGTTTGTGGTGCTTTGTTTTGCAGTCCTAGAAAACTAATGCATATTTTTTTTAAATCCAGTGACCTACCTGCTTCAATAACTATATGTGTGGTAGGCAGAAGGCTTCCCAGAGTTGTCCACACCCTGAAGCTCAGATCTGTGAATGTGATGTATCACATGGCAGAAGGGGCTCTGTAAATGTAAGTAAGGTTACGAACCTTAAAATGAGGAAGTTATTTGGGTTATTTGGGATATTCGTATGTTTGTAATGATCCCAAAGCCTCAGACAAACTTTGCATTGTCAAGTGGGTGAGTGGTGCTCCATTTTATGTACCACCTGAGACAGAAAATCCAGGAGCTTTGAGGGATCCCTGGATATCATGTGATTTGAAATAACAACCACGTGTCTTCCAAGGTCCAAATTTTATCTTCTATTATTATCATTATTTATATGGGTTAAAAAGCAACATTAATATCATTTCAAATTTTGAAGGATATCAAAGACAGTATGAGATTTTTGTATGGGTCAATTATAGGCCACAGAGAATGGGGACTCTTAGGGTTAATCTTTCATGTTTTCAAACGGACTATGTATGGATAGGAAAGCCACTCCACTGTTTTACATAGCATTTAATTCTCTTCAGGAAGTCAAATTTCACAAAGAGAAACCTATATTTCTTACATACAGAAAGAGTAATTTCAGGGATTTTAAAGACATTTTTATTGAGAGGCTTTTCAAAGTGATTGCTGTTCTTTAATTCCTGTATCTTGTTTATTTTTCCACATTGATTTTTAAATGCTTCTAACACTTTACATTTTTTGCTTTGTATTTTGCCCAGTAATTGTCTGTTTTCTTCTTATCTCACTGTCAAATTGACTGTTAGGTTCAAGACACTAACCCACCCACTTACACATGACCCTTTTGCATTTCCTCAGTGCCTTAATGCATATCTCTTAGACCATAAACCTGAGACACACCTTTTGAAGCCCTCAGAACACCTTTTATGTCAGGAAGTTGGTCTGATGTTCCTGTCTTCTGTATTGTACGTTGCTAATAAAGATCTCTTGGTGTGCGTGC